>NC_134013.1:62852272-63155681 GCF_040712315.1 Castanea sativa | reverse complement strand
GTTTGTGGCTGACAGGCTTTTGGGCGCGTTGGGGTGTGGCAAAATCTACAATGTTCAGAACCCATTTGATTGGATGGAGCTGATTTCGTTGCAAGGAAAGACCAATTTCTTTGAGAAGAGAGTTGGGGAGTACCAGAAAGCTTCTGTGATGTCAAGTTTGAATGCAAATGGTGGTGACACCCATGTGTTCAAGTTGGATGAGGATTTCTAATTTAGTACTTATTATGTACCTAATATTTAATATTTGTGTTTCTATTTTTTTTTTTAGTTTTAAATTGCTTTTTATATTTATAATTTTAGTTTCTTTGTTTGTTCAATTTCTTGTTTAGAAATGATAAAAAGAAAATTTCGTTCACTTTTGATGTGTATGTTGATGTGGCATCTATTTTTTTATTAAATTGTGTCATACAAAGAATATATAGTGCTTAACATTATCATTGTGATTTTTATTTTATTTTATTTTTATTTTTGACTCAATAAATTATGAAATATGATTGAAACAAGATCATTTTTTAGGGTTATGGGTTTGATCGTTCGTACCAATTTTCTTTAGAAAAGGTTTGAGAAACAGATGAGATTAAACATTGGTAAAAAAAAAAGTGATGAAAAAGCGTTTTTTGTCACTTTTGATGGTCCACTTTACCCTGTTTTACTCTGTTGAAATAAAATACATTTGAAGGAACAGACCCTTTATTTTGTTTAATTCAAAGGACCCATTCTCTTTCTTGGGTTTGGGAATTAATGTGAAAAGGACATAAGAGCGTGCTGCGTGTCACTCGTTTCGCCTCAATAACACCGAAAATGAAATGAGAACAAATTTTCCCACATAGAGAAAAACAAAATAGCAATTTTAGGATAATCGTGTGCACGTTACAGCCTCTCAAGGATCCGAAAATGTCTGGGTCATCAGCTACTACTGCCACTTCGCAGTTGCAGAGCTCTGGAATGCTCTCTAAAGAGCAGTTGCTCCATCTTTTCAACCGCTTCACTTTTCTTACTTCCCTTCCTGGTGGGTACCTTTGCAACTCTCTTTTTCTTTTTTCTTTTTTTTTTTGGGTTTTTAAGATTTCGAGAATAATGTGCAGATGTGAAGAACAGGATTGCAGAAGCTGTTAAAGATCAGCAAGTGAGTTTCCCTTTTATCGTTTTTGTGCTTTCAATTTCTGATTATAAAAAAATTTGGTGTGATGTAACTTTTGTCTTTTGTTATTGTAAAGTTTAATATTTAGTAAGAGTGTGTTTAAATTGGATTAATTTGATCTTTGTACTACTTGTAAGGAGCCATTGTCATTCCAGTTAATGTGCATTGTTGTATTAGTAAAGGGGCAAATGGGTTCACAGAATTGGTTTCACTGTGATGTCTAATTACATGAGTGTAATTCTTTTATCAACTTGGTTGGTTTAGTATGTTTTGTGTTCAATTTGACTGTGGTGGCTTCTGTTAATCCTCATTACTCTTACTTCGGCCTAGGAATGTTTCATTGTATGTGGCCTGAAACACACTACTTTGCCGCCTAATATGGGAGTTTGGCTTAGTTCTGATGAGCTTTTTATTATTTTGAGACGGGATTTTCTCAATGCGACTCTTTGGGTAGGATCTCAGGAAGAAGTGTTACTGTTAAAAATAGTTTTTGCTGATATTGGGGAGTATCTTACAGCCTATGTGGCAAATGCTACCACTGTGTCAAGCATGGTTTCTCTTGGACTTATCAAGTATTGCATCTATTTCTTGCTTGGTTTTTATGTTATCACATTACGCAGGAAGCTGTGGCTGCAACTACTGCAATCCAGGAAGAGATATTTCTGGAGATGGGTGTTGGTAAGTCTGTCCTATAAGGCTTTCTAGTCTTAGGTTCTTCAAGTTTTTGTTGTTCTTGTTTTAAGTGGTAAAGATGATGTACTTTTTGGCCCTAAAACAAAAAAGATAAAGATTTGGTACATATTGGCTAGATGAAATGCAGGCTATACAGCTTACTAGTGTAAATGCATTAGTTTTAATGTGAATGTCCACTTCAAATAGAAAACTGTCTTCCCTCCATGCAGCAGGCATGTGCTGCTCAACCAAAGATAGGATTACTTAGAGATTCAGTGTAGATATCCCGCTGCAACTTGAAGTGCTTAAATTTTATGTTTGTTTGTTCTTAGTTGCATGGTACTCTTTGGCTTACTTCACTTTGAATCAGTAAGTGATTACTGGTCAGTTGTTAAACTAATTTTAAAAAAGTGAGTAATGTAGTCTAAATATCTATACTGTGTGACATTACCCTTTTTATGATCCAACATGAAGAAAAAATTGATCATTACATTGCATGTTTCAATGAAGTAGTGTATTGAGAAATTCATAGAAGTACATTGGTGGATTTGATATTCATTTATTCACTTGGTTAAAGAAGAAAAAGAAAAAAAAGAAAAAAAAAGGTCGTATCCAATGCGTAAAACTCCTAATTTTGCAGGTTGTAGACTATGAGTGTGATTGGTAGGCAGCGTTATCCTCATATTTTTATGGGGAGGTTGATTGATGGACTCAAACTTGTGTTTTTATAAATATATCATGTAATTGCTTCTTAGAGGCTTAATCTATGACATTTACCTTAGTACATGAATCTTAATTTGTAGATGTTGATACAATTTGGAGCCCCTTAGTTATGAATTCATGACAATTTATAGACAATAGATTAGTCATTGTTGGTCACACAATCAGATCAATCAATATTTCTGCTGTCCGTTTGCAATATTACCCCTGGGAAGTTCCTATAACTAAGATACAATGTAATAGGACGTTGACTTGGTGTAATATTTTAAATTGATATTCTTTTGTATTACAGATCCAAGTTTTGGTTTATCATGCCTGGGGAAAGTGAATATTTATGAGAATGATCAGGAGTTGATGATTCGCTTTTTAAAATTTGTTGCAAGGTAAGTGTTGTCTCTCTCTCTCTCTCTCTCTATATATATATATATATATGTATATATTTGTGTGTGTGTTTGCTGAAACAGTTTATATTCCCTTTTATTTGGATAATTGGATAATGGTATGAACTTTTTAAGACGCTTGGATTTCTTTCCAATGAATGGTGTTCCATGGTTTACGAAAGTTTACTTTATTCTGGTCTCTGGTGCTACTGTTTTATCTTGTAGTAGAAAAGGGTATTGTGCCACTGTGTCTTTGACGAGGTGCTTTTGAAAAACAAAAGTAGGTAAACTGATACATGGTTTTTTCCCCCCTGCTTGGCAATGTACCACAGCATTCCCTTGTTCTCCCCCCAACCCCTCCCCCGTGCCCTTTTTAATTAGTTTGAGTGATAAGTTTTTAATTAGTGGTTTCTTCATTCATTCAATAGCTTTTAGCTGATTTAAAAGATCTTATTTTAATTTTGTATTGCTAGTAGTACTCATACCATCAAATGATAGGGAAGAGATGGCCTGTGATGAAGCTGAGCTTGGACCAGATGAGTTTACTGAAAGAATGCATAGTCAACAAAAACTACATGAACAGGTAATATTTCTCAAACTTGTGATGGAGAAAGTCGGTCAAAAATGGATATTGCTGAAGTTCAGATGGTGAATTCTTTTGTAGCAACTGGAGATGCTAAAGCACATGCGCAAATATCACTTGGATGATCAATCTGCAATTCTTGAGAAGGTACAGACCTATACATGCTTTTTAGCTCACATAAGTATAAATTGTGTTTTGTGGAGATCAATGAACTTATGCAGTATCAACCATCTTATTAATCCATTCACAACTTGGAATCTGTAAAGCTATTTGTTATCTGACACAAAACTTACAACATTTTTTGTACTATTATGGTATATGGCCATTCTTGGTATTATTGCAAGCTGTTACCTGACACACAAAAGCCATACTCATGCTCTTTCTAGAGCCATGGTATTGGTCCTATGATAAAGAGCCCAACTAAAATTTACTTACAAGCATGAATTTGTTAAAACATGTTGGCGTGGTTTATTGGTCAATGTTGAGTTTAATTATCCTTGGGAAGGAATTTTAAATTTTAATTCTCTCTTTCTCAACTGGGTCCTGTGTTTTACAGTTGCGTCAGCAGATGAAAAATACCAATTATGAAGGTGGAGCATCTGTTCTTTCATCTGAACAGATTCAGGAGATAGTTCAAAGGAGGGTGTCACCTTTATTTAGCCCCAGGTAGTTTGGGATTTAAAATATAACCTATCATGTTTTCATTGTATCTAATGTAGTGGTTGTAGTTGTCAATCATAATATGCAGGATCGAATTTTGCTTATTTGTACTTCCTCTGGTTTTTCTTTTAATTGACATTTTATGGTCTTTCTTTATTATCCAATTCCTTTTTCATTTACTTAACCAATGATTGACTGAGCCTATGGCGCAATGAACTGGGAACAGTCGAGAATGCATCAGTGATTTGATGAACTTTGTCAAAGCTTTTGGCGAATGAAATAGTTTTCCTTGTAAAATGGTCCGAGTGGATGTGACTTTCTTTGCAACTGAAGTAAAAGTGCGCTGAAATGAAGATAATACAGTCGTAGGTTAATGAAAACCGGATTGAGATCAGGTGGTTTTCCACTATGTGCAATTGGTCTTAATGGATTGAGAGTTGAAAAAACAACATTCAATAGTGAAAGTTAAAAAATTAGAGCGATAAGAACTTTTTGTAAAAGAGTAAAGAGTAACCTGCTTTTGGCATGTATTAATTATGAGGCTTTTTTAGGTGTAGATATTGTCGCACGTTATGTTATTACAAGATACAGACCAACTTGTCTTTTGTGAATTTTGATAACATCTCAACAACATTGTTGGAGGGTTCCTTCATTTTTGATATCTTATTTACAAAAAGCTGCTACTAAAACAGGGTGTATTGGTAGATGCAAATCCAAGTAGCAGGTTGACAACCATGTAATCTGACATAGTTATTAAATGTTGTTTATAGTTTTTTGAAATACGTATGGGTGTAAAAGTGTGTGAAAATATGTGTAATGTTATTTAAAATATGAAAATATGAGTTTGAACTCACTCATTAAACATGCCCTAAATTTTTATGTATTGCAAATGCATCGCACACTAGAGCATTTGAAATAGCTTAGGAAAACGGCTATTTTTGCTAAAATATGCCTAATAAATCCAAAACATACCCATATTAGATTGGCAATTTGTAAACCAAAAAAGACAAGAAAAAAGAGAAGCTTTCCTAAGCTATTTTTGCTAAAATATGCCTAGTGAATCCAAAACATACCCACATTGGATTGGCAATTTGTAAACCAAAAAGGACAAAAGAAAAAAGAGACGCATTTTAGCTATCTTTCCATCAAGTCCAAAGACTATGGGAATTTATATATATATATATATATATATATATATATATATATATATATATATATATATATATATATATATATATTGAATGGTTGTTATTTATGAGTTTCCATTTTAAAGTAGTGATCTTTTTTTTTTTTCCCCCCGAGAAACAGGCCGACGAGGCCATATTAAAATAGTAATCTAAAAAAAGAAAAAAGCATTTAACTATTTTAGCTATCTTGTCATCCAGTCCAAAGGAAAATGGTGTTTATATATATATATATGTATTGAATGGTTGTTATGTTTATATTAGTTTCCATAGAGAGTCTCCATTTTAAAATGCTAGTTCAAATAAATCAACAATAACAATAATGATAATAAACAACATCAACAAGAATCACTCTTTAGTTTTATATATATTTTTTATTGAGTACGCATTATTAATAAACTAATCACGTTGGCCATATGTACACATGTTTATATCATTATATTTTATTCTAAATCATATATACTTTATTATTTTCTTAATTAGCATGTATAAAAGGTAGATAATAATAAATAAATAAAAACTTCAACTTTCTATAGAATTTATCGAAGTTTTGATTGGAAAAATTTTACATCACACACTAAGACTAAGAACAAAAATTTGGAAAATAAATTAGTGGGTTCTAATTGAAATAACACCTTCACATAATAAAGAAATAGTGGAAGGTATGGTTGTGAAACTTGCCGTTCAAGCAAGAAGACGGAGAAAACAGTCCACAATTCCACACGTAGTTTGTAATTACAAATTTGCAACACAAATTTCGGAAGATTCACTAGGATTTTATTTCAAATGAAGACGACTTTATTAAAACACAAAAACAATCTGCTACAAGGACATACGCCTCGATCACCATATCTTGAAACAAATACACAAAGTAATTGAGATAAAAACATTGAAGCAAATACAATTACCACTAATTACCTAGGATTTATTCAACTGCATATGTTTTTCGAATGCGATATTAGGTAATCAAGGAAACTATTCAAGTATCGATCTTGACTTGTCCTGTCTCCAAACAAGGCCTTCATCTCCTTAGCCTTGTCCCTGTAAATCTTGCCCTCTTCCTCTACTATCACCAGCCTTAAAGACTTAGCCACCGAGTCCCTAGTGAATGATCCATCATGCTCATTCCTTGGTATCAAATAACCAATATGTTTTTCTTCCAAAACCTTAGCATTAATCCCTTGGTCTGCATAGAAGGTCAATAATATGAGAGCTCTCTCAAACTGAAGTGCTTCCACCACAGAGCTCCACCCAGAGTGTGTGAAAAATCCACCAATGGAGTCATGAGCTAAAATCTTGAGCTGAGGTACCCAACTCGTACACACCAATCCTTGTCCTTTGGTTCGCTCCTCGAACCCTTCTGGCAACTCAATCAACTCAGTATCAGCTTGGCCACGTCGAGTTCTTAGTACCAAGAAGAAGGGTAACTTGGATTGTTCTAACCCAAGAGCAATCTCAGTGAGTTCCTCTTGACTAGGCTTCGCTTCGCTCCCAAATGCTACGTACACTACGGAACCTTTGGCTTGCTTATCCAACCAATCTTTCATCCACAACCAAGTCTCAGTTTCATCACCATTGTCGTACACAACAGTGGGAAGTTGACCAACGGGGAGAACAGGTTTCCGGTGAAGATCCTCAAGAACACGTAGCCATTCTGGTTCGAATTCCATGCTGCTTCTCACAGCCACTATGTCACAGCCATCGAGCACTTCCACCACTCGGAAAATATCTGAGACGTCGGACTTGTCGCTGCTTATGCCGTCTTGAAAGACTTTCATGACCTCGAAGAAGCGCATTGTCACCGTGGTTGGGAATGGGACCCAGGTGGGCGGCACAGTAAAATCCTCGGGGTTCTTACGCTCACCAAAATGGGCTTTGGAGCCGATGAAACTGAGAGAAGCCGCAATGACTGGGCTGAAGAAGGCGTTTGAGATGCCGAGTTTACGGGCTATACTTGGTAACCAATAAGGAGCAAAGTCGTAAAGAAGCCAGTCTGGGTGTGAGTCTTGTAAAAACCGAGCCATGGAGTCTTGGAGAGCATCATATGCCTTCTTGAGGTACGGGACTTTGTTGTTTGGGACGTCAATGGTGGCCTCGGCATCTTCTGGGAGGTTTTCCACGTGGGGTAATGGAAGCCTCACCAAGTCTATGTGGGAAGCCAAACTGGGAGTGAGTTTTGGGAGGCGATCAATGTTTCGAGGGGTGGATACGAAGGAGATGTGGTGACCCTTTTGAGCCATAAGCTTGGCGAGCTCGAGGTAAGGTATCATATGGCCAAAAGCTAGCCATGGGAACATGGCTATGTGGAGCTTCTTCTTCTTGTTGGGCATGGAATCCATGGTTAGATCTTTCTCTTCACAAGTGATCTGAACGAACAACGTGATGTTATATTATTGCTCTCTTGTTACCGTTGACAATGAAAAAGGAAAAAAAAGAAGAAAGAAAGATGGAACGGAGGAGCCACAGAGGCCACTGGTCTGTGAGAGAAAAACAACATACAAAGAAGAAGATGAAGTTGATATTTTAATAGGCAAATAAGTCTTCTTCCACATTAAGTGATCCAATAAATGATATAGGCGAGTTGTACCAACACCCTTACTAATTATAACTCAACACCTTTACTAACTATAACTCATCATATGGACAAATTGTGGCATTTATTGTGCCACTAGAAGGACTCTTTGCTAGGCATTGGTAATATGTTTTTGAGAAGCGAACCAACACTAATTAAGAAGGAATGGTAAAAAAGTGTAAGGGTATCTCTAGTAGATTAGTCAAATTTTTGTACTATTTGGACAATAAAAAATGATATTTACCTTTTACTTACTCACTTTTTCAAATACATCTTCCAACAGACTTTTTATCTTTTCTCTATTTCATTTAAATAGTATTTTTCATTAATTCTTTATTAATTCTTTATTCATTTTTAATCTTTATTTTTTCTTCTTCTATTCATTCTCAACAATTATATTTTTCAACAAAAAGTGTTATATCCACAATATTTTTTGCAATACTTTCACAAGAATCATAACAAAATCTTTTATGGAAAGTTGTTACTAGAATTAATTTGAACCTAGCACTGAAATTATATTTTTACTCACCAATATTAGCTAATTACTTAAAATTTATTGTGAAAATATTGTGATAGCATTTTTAAATTGTGATTTCTTACTCTTTGCCTTTCTTTCATCCATGCATTTACTTTTTTTTTCTTGCATTTTGTTTACCACACATGTATACCCATAGGATTTCATCCTCTCCTTTTTCTTCTTTCCATTCCACTTGATTCCAAAACTCCTTCTCTCTTTCTTTCTCTAGCTCTCTCATTTTCTACTTTTTTTTTTTTTTTTCTCTTTTTCTACTTGATTTCATAAATTCTCTAGCTCTCTCTGTGATATGTCTCACATAATCTTGCTTGCCTTTCGGTGTCATTATCTTCAAACACACATAGACACGCATGGAGAGAAAGGAGAAATCGCCTTGGCTCCACCACACCGCCACTGCTGCTCCTCCTCCTCACTGCCGAGTGCATGCAACCAGGGGTCATATCGGCTTCTATTTTTTTTCCTCGTTCTTGATTAGTTGTTGTTTCCGATTTTAGATTTGTCAGACCGGTTTCTATTTTTTTCTTGATCTTTTATTGTTGTTCTAATTTTTTTTCCTATTCTTGATCTGTTGTTGTTGTTGTTTTGATTTTAGATTTGTTGTTTAAATTATATCAGTTTTATGAGACTAAGAATTTTTTTGTGAGAAGAAACAAAGAGAGAGAGAGTGTAAGACCCAAAAATAAATCAAAGAAGAAAGAGAAAGAAGTGATAAAATATTAAGTGCTGAAATTTTTTAATGAAAAAAAATCAGTTGCTAATCTACAGTAGCCCATCAAACTTGATGAGCTACTGATCATTAGCAAAAAAAAAAAAAAAAAATTGAGTTTTAGAGAGACCGTTGGAACTCTTTTTTCCGGTTTCATTCTCTATATTTTGGCTTTAGCTACTCTATTGGAGATGCTCTAAAACTAACTAGGATCAATGCTACTAGAGAAAGATGGCATTCACTTGGGCTGGGGGAGACGTTGCAAGTAATAGGAAGTTTTTACTTTCTTGGATGGTGCAATATTTTTTTTTTTTTTTCAAATTTCAAACATTGTATTTGCTTAACAATTTGAATATTTATAATATAAATAACTATTTTATATATATTAGCAGCAATTTCAGAATGTTCATCGGAAAAGGCTGGTACAAGCCAATATGGAGATATTTCACTCTAATGAAGAAACCAAAATGGGTACTAAAACAGCATTCATAACATTAGTTTCCACAAGTAGCCATGAAAAAATTATCAAAGAAAAAATCTATGGGTAAGATAAGTAGCAAAAAATAACATTTTCTTCACCATTGTTGCTGTTCTTTGTCGCCTATTGAAGTTCTAAAAAACAACAATACCAATCTTGGGCTTGGTGGTGTGCTTTAGTTAGCTTAACTGGTCAAATTTGTTGCCGTTGAAACTAATTAATGTGTTGGTCTAATTATAAATATTAATTATCATAAAATAGATACCAATATATTTGAATTCTATTTCTATCATATCTATCCAAAAAATTCTTGGATTTGGTGGTTAGTTTTATCATTTGTATGTTGTTGTCTTCAGGATCCAAGATCAAAGTTGGTGGGGAAAGAAGAAATTTTTTCCTTTCCCCTTTACATATATGACTCTATCACAACTTAGTTCACAAAACTATTTACTGTAGTATTTGACCTTTTAAGGTTTGAACTAAAATGAAATTGTTAATATTCCATCCCAAGTATTCCAAATGATTTTATTTTAGTTTTATTTATTTATTTTGGAGTATCAGTTTAGTTTAAATTTTAGAGGGTTAAAATGTAACAATTGAAAAAGATTGTGGGTCTAAATTGTTATTAACCACAAAAAAGTAAATTATAATTTACACTAAAAACAAATTAGTCTTGAGACAAGCATCGCATGCATTATATTAAAATTTTCAATTATATTCAAACACATAATTGTATTAATTGATGAAATACAGGTAATGTTTATCTTTTTATTTATTTATGGATATTTAATTTTAACACAGATATATATTTAAATGTAATTGAGGATCATAATTTACCTTACCTGTAAATGAGTTTTAGTCTTTGTTATTATATGTAAACTAACATATAGCTTGTGCTCAACATTAACTCACCTAGAAAAAAAAAAAAATTAGATATATAGGATGCTTGGCATAAAATTAGACAACTATTGAAATCTAATTTAGAATCTAATTGAATTTTCTCTTAGCATTAACTATAATTATATATATATATATATAGTCATAGATGAGTTTTATTCTCCCTCAGTCCCTCCTCTTTTTAATCGTAGTTTTTATGAATATACACATGAATTTACTTTTTATTATCATTGGGTTTTTGATGGTTTATTTACATTTGACTATTTGTCTTCTGCACAACGTTAATTCACTTAGAAAAAAAATTAAAAAAAAAAACTTAGATACGACATATGGTGTAAATTTTGACAACAATTAAAATTCAATTTAAAATGTAATTGAATTTTTTCTCTCCTTTTGACTTTAATTCTATATATATAGACTGGTAGATTGCTTGTGCATTAATATTAGCATATATATAAACTTCTTGAAATAATTTTTGAGAAAGGCTAACGAATGCCCCTAGGGCATTGGTTAATAATTCATTTAAAGAAAATTTTTATGGGAAAAGAAAAAAAGCAATTAATATTTTGACAGTTTTTTTCATTTCCTATAAAAGTAGTGTCAAAACTTTTCTAGAACGGCATGTTAACTAATGCCCTAAAGGCACTCGTTAGTATGACCCATAATTTTTAACCCGAAGATAAGTTAAACAATTTTTAATGTTCCAAACAGTGGAGGGGAATTGACTTTCTTTGGGCATCATGCCTCTCTGGTCTTCCTCGTGAAATACTTTTGCAAACTGTTTTTATGTGGCTATTTTTTTCTTCCTCGTGAAGATTGCCCTGTACTTTCTTTGATCTTCCTTTTGGTTCTATCCTTGCTTCGATGACTCCATCCTCTCTTAGGTTTTGGGATCAAATGCAATACCTTAACTCACTTTTCTCTCACAATTTTTTTTTACTTCATTTTAATATGTTTAATTTAATGGTTGAGAATGAAAGTTGTTGTTGTTTTTTTTTTTTATTTTATTTTAATTTTCAATCTCAGCCATTGATATTACACCTAATCTCAATCCCTCTCTCAACTAAACCCCTGGTCCCTCATTTTTATTACATCCTTCACCATTAATTTCCCTCTGCCATGACAGAATCTTTTTTAAATGCCATTACTTCTCAAGTAGCTAAGCTCATTAGGTTGAAGAGTAAAGCTAGTCTCTATGAGGTCCCATCTGTTAATATTGTATTTTGTTCAACTCTAAATTTCAATAGAAGTTTTAGTTTAGAAATCAATAATTTCATAGTTTTAATGGTTAGACCCCACTATTTTGTTGTTGATTTTCATCAATTTTTATAGGTCAACTAATATTAGTGGACTTTTAATTTCGACCATGTGATTGAATTAATTTTGGTGCTATATTTAACACCATGAAATTCATTGTAATTTGCTTGGTCATGGGCGAAGACCAGGTTTAAATTAAATAAGGTTTTGTTGATTAAAAGAATTTACCCGATTTGCATTTTAATTGTGAAAAAACTACGTAATTTTCTATGAAATGCATGCTAAAATTTTAGTGGGATTTTCATGAAAATTGCTGCTAAATATATCATTTGGGTCTCTTTTATTGAATATGTCATTAATATTTGAGTATCAAATTGATTAAGGAATTTAATTAATTTTTATAAATTTTGTGTCTTGTTTTTATAGAGTTCATTTACTTTGTTAAATTTGATTTTTTTTTTATCAGGTCATATATGTGATTTATCATTTATTCAAAAATCCAGTTAATTTCTTTTGATTAATGAACATGCCAAGTTTTGATATGAGATATTAACTGTTAATTTAAAGTCTATATAATTCCCTAAGTACACTACAATCCAAGTTTTAATCCATTGCACAGGTAAATTATGGTATTGGTCGGGTGACATATCTCATCCATTATTATCTAGTGAGACATGACACTTATCCTTATCCACCATCCTTAAAATCCCTAAAGCCACAAGAAACCCCATATAAAAGCAGTGGCAGCTCCAGGAATGTTTCTCAGGGTGTTCCTGGGCGAGCTTGCTCTGTTAAATTTTTTTTTTCTTCAGATTCTCTAATACAATTTTTTCTATTTTAGATTTTAGTTTGAATTTTTTTTAGCCTTTTCTTTTTGCTTGAAAGCAATGTTATGAATACTGTTTTAGACCATGTTTCTGTTTGTTTAGTGGAACGGAATATTTCGGTAACGATCTATTTCGACGTACTGTTTCAGGGTGTTTCGGGGTTGTTAAAAAAAGTTAAAATTAAAAATAATATATATTTATATTTTCTTATACAACATAAAATTATTGATCTAAATAAGTAAACCTCAAATAAAACAAATCATTTAGTTTTTCTTTTTTGACACTCAAATCATTTAGTTATTACATAACAATTATTGTTTTAGAATATTAAAACATAAATATGTAATTAAATAATGAAAAACAACAACAAAAAATAGTACAATAAGAGTGTATATATGTTTAACATATTGGGAAGAGGCAAGACTCAATAAATAAGTTTGAAATCAAAATCTTTTGTTAGCTTTTTGAGTTTTGTCATTTCCAAAGCTTTGTCACGTGGGTGGGGTCAACAAGCTAAAAGTCTAAAAGGCAAACTAAAGAAAAAGCTTGACAAAGCAAAAACTAGAGTAAAAAAAGAAAGAAGAGGCAGACTAGCAGAGCGCCTAAGACAAAGCAAAGAAGAAGAAAAGGAAGAAGAAGAAGAAGGGGCGACTTTTGCGATAGCTAGATTTGTTTTTTAGGCTTTCAACACAGGTAATGACATGCTGTGCTGACGAGTTTGTCAGTTTATGGATTTTTCTTTTTTTCTTCTAAAAACTGGTACCGACCAAACTATAACAAATAATCCACCAAAATTTAATTTTATTGGCATAAAAAAATTTTGAGGGTGTTCCTAATTTTTTTTAAGGGTAGATAAATAATTTTTTTTATTATATATAAAAAAATTCAGGTTTGGGTGGTCCCAGGACCACCCTGATCTGTATGTGGCGTCGCCCTTGTATAAAAGCTCTCACTTTCTTTCCAATTAGGGGACCACCCTGACCCCCTGTATGAAGTGCCGCTCCTGTATAAAAGCTCTCACTTTCTTTCAAATTAGGGGACCACCCTGACCCCCAGTATGTGGCGCCGCCCCTATATAAAAGCTCTCACTTTCTTTCCAATTAGGAACAATCAATGGCTTGTTCATCAAAAAAAGGAACAATCAATGGCCCCAAAGATTCCACATTCCCATGGCTTGCGCTTTTTGGGGCCCGTTTGGTATGTGTATGTAAACAATAGTTTTCAGTTTTTTTGAAAATACGTGTGAGTGAAAAAATGTGTAGAATTACGTGTAATGTTGTTTTAAAACTGAAAACATATGTGTAAAATGGTGTACCAAACAAGGCCTTACCTTTTTTATTTTGTTTTTCATTCTAAAGATGTGGGACTCGCATATTAATGAGACATAATTCTCATGCCATACTTTCTACCAACATCACATTAACACCAAAAAAAACCTTCCCTGCCTAACCCGAAAAACCGTCATTCCTCCCTCCAAAACCCCCAAAAACAGAATCCAAAATAGAGCCGAGGACCAAGAAAAATCCCTCATTTTTCATCTATCAGAAACCTTCAATAGCCATTCTCAACAACAACCACCTGCATCCCAACAAGAAGACCATCTACCCAACACCAACTAATAGCAGACAACAACTAGAAGCAAGGCAAAAGCTAAGCAAAGAGAAACAATGATAGAACAGAGCAGAGACGACTCCTAAAACATTTTCTCACTTTCTTTTACTTCTTTTCTATTTTTGGTTTGAAAGCTGGTAGATCCTTACTCTTAAGGATAAGATTGCCAGCCAAAATAGTGGTGCCGTGTAGCTGTGTTTTACCTGCATAATGGCTGCTGCATAATGCTGCCGTGTAGTTGCATATAATTCAAATTTAAATCTGATATGTGTGGCAGCTGTAGATAAATATTTCAGCACTTGATTTGAATTTTAGATTGAGATATGATGAAATAGGATAGGGTAGAGTTATTTATATTTTTGAACTCTTGTATTTGAATTTCATACAGTTGTACAACTCTATAAATGATAAGTCCCAAATCAAATTGGATTGGGTTTACAAATTATATCAGATAATTATTATCTTTACAGTTACAAACCCATTTGACGCAATTGAGTTTGTTGGTTGCTTCGAGTGAACCGAGACCTCTCAATTGATAAATAAACTACTTCGAGGAAGTTTAGACCTCCAAAATAAATATTCACTAAATAATAGTAATATTTTTAAGCTTCCTTTATTAATCAATATCAACCCGTATAAATAGATGACTTTACAAAATAAAACTAACATTTAAATTTAAAAAAAAAACATAATCTTTATCTACAACAAGTAGATAAGATTTATTCAAATACTAAGCTAACAATTTATCCTATTCATTATTTGATTACCCAAGTCTTAATAACAAAAATAAAATCTCAAATAATTAAATAAAAACTAAGTACCTAACATTGCAATTGTTACAAACCCAATTGACCCAATTGAGTTTGTTGGTTGCTTCGAGGGAACTGAGACCTCATAATTGATAAATAGACAATATTCACTCAATAATAATATTTTTCCACTTCCTTTATTAATCACCACCAACCCATATAAATAGATGATTTTACAAAATAAAGCTAACATTTAAATTCAAAAGAAACCTAGTCTTATCTACAACAAGTAGATAAAATCAATTCAAATAATAAAAATAAAATCTTAAATAATTAAATAAAAACTAAGCATGTAACATAGTACAACTCAGGAGCTAGACTCAAGGAAAAGGTAAAACATCAGCAGACAGAAGATAACATTGGGTGACATCTACTTCTTCCTCTGATATGATGCTCTCAATGTATATTAGTTCTATGGTCATGTTCATGTTCAGATGCTTCTAAGTTTTATTGACTGTGTAACATTAATATTAGCTTGCTTGAACATAGATTTCACACACCTATACATTACATGGTTGCATTATAAACACAGAACACACGCTGCACATGTTCATGTTGAAATTTACACGCAGACCCAGTACATTCAAACCCACTTTGAGCACAAACATGAATACAGATTCACATGCTCCCACAAACAATGGCACAAATACACACATCAAACTTCAAACCCATTTTGAAATAGCCCCAAAAATCCCAAATCAAAAACACATACCCACACCCATAAACCCTCTTTCAAACCAACCAAAATCCCCAAACCCACAGACAAAAAATAGAGAGAGCTTTGGAAAGAAAAATAAAAGAAATAAAGGGGAAATAGAAATAGAGTAATAGAGAGACAAGTCGGGTTTAACCCGACCCACATAATGTTAGGGTTTGTGCCCTAAAATCTAATTTATTGACATGTTATAAATAATCAAATTGTTTAATTGTATGAGACTATTTATAAATGAACTAATAGGACATTATCATAATTCTTGAGATGCATTGTATGTGATTTATGTGATTTAGTTACAGAAAATATAAATCACAAGTTCCTTGTAATCTCAAAATATAGTTCATAGTCAGTGATGAAATTGGGTGTTTCATTTGCGAAAATTATAACGCATCAACTAAGATGGTCTGCCTTGATCATGGAAGTGAAGACTTCTAGTTGATGTGTTGATGTGTCTTCAGTGTGAAAGATATATTGAACTTGATCGTTGTGAGATTAATTATTCAATTAACAACTGTCACCTGAATAATTAATTTTACAACTTCTAATTTCATAGGCTCTTAATCCTGAGAGAATAGTGAACCTGATCATAAAATGTAGGTTACTTTGATATATAAGGAACGAGATCTAGTTTAACGGTCAAAATCTTAGTATGTTGGGTAACCACACGTAGTGTTGAGGGAACAAATATTCTTAAAATGGAATCCATAATCTCTTTCCATAGAAATATGAAATATCCCATTGAGATAAATTTAATGGAACTAATTATTTAGGGATGACCACTTTAGTAAAGAGTTACTAAAGTTCATATTTTATGAAATTAGATTTCATAAATATGAATAACTAAAAAATTAAACTGGTTACTCAAAGAATAAAATAATTATTTACAAAGTGACAGTTTATTATGACTTTGTTCACTATAGATATTTCATGGAGGAGTCAAATGATATCATATTAGAGTCTTGTGATATAATCAATCAACAAGGCCTATAGTGCAATTATATTTCTATAGTGGTACTTATATAATTAATGATAATTTTGGGTTTGTCAAGAGCTGACGAATAAGTTTGAAGCCCATTGGAGTTAGCGCCTTATTAGTCCTTTTGATCACATCCCAAGCCACACACTTAAACTCAATTGGGCTGGCCCAAAAGGCTAACCCAATTAGATAATCAATTTTTATTTAATAAAAGCTATTAAATAAAGTACCCGCTAAGACATTTAATATGTATGTATGATTAAAAAAAGAAAAAACAGTTTTCTCTCATGAGCATCTTGGAAAATACATTTTTCCAAAGGAAAATCAATGTACACAAGAACTGATTGAGAGATCACTTATTTTGGGTATCATGCGGAATTGGGATGAAGATTGAAGGTAGTCTCAAGTCTTACTTTTTAATTTCACTACATCAAGGTACGCTTTCTGTTTTTTATTCTAGAACTCAAAGTTATATGTTATTTGTCATGAATGAAGTAGATCCTTGTGTTGCTTTCGCTATAGTTTTGTATGAGATGCAAAACTAGTTTTTCCAACACAGAGGTGGAACACCACCGGGTTAGAAATTTGGACTTTTCCACTTGCTTCAGTCGGCCAACACAGAGGTCCAAACCTTTTCTTTTAAATATAGCTTCCTCAAATACCAGCCCATCCCTTTTGGACTAAACGAAATATTCGGCTCAGTCTGAAACAATAAAATCCAAACCCAAATATGAAACTTAAACCTTTGCTTGCTTAAACCTGAGCCCAACCCCCCGTGGGTCCACCAGTCACAAACACAACTTCACAAAATTGCATTTTGATCCCCCAAAACCTTTCAAAATTATATTTCAACCCTACACTTTCAATCAGATCAACCAATATTTCTGCTGTCCATTTGCAATATTATCCCCCAGGAAGTCCCTTAATATTTTTAATTGATATTGTTTTGTGCTACAGATCCCAAGTTTTGGTTTATCATGCTTCATGCCTGGTGGAAAGTGAATATTTGTGTATGTGTTTGCTGAAACAATTTAAATACCTTTTGTTTGGATAATTGGATAATGGTATGATGAACTTTGTAAGATGCTTGGATTTCTTTCCAATGAATGGTGTTCTATGGTTTACAAAAGTTTACTCTTTTCTGGTCTCTGGTGCTACTGTTTTGTCATGTAGTAGAAAAGGGCATTGTGTCACTGTGTCTTTGATTGATGAGATGCTTTTGAAAACAAGAGTAGGCAAACTGAGACATGGTTTTCTCCTCCTGCTTGGCAATTTTCTATAGCATTCCCTTGTTCTTGCCTCCCCTCCCCCAAGCCTATATAAGCCTTTTAGCTCACATAAGTATAAATTGTGTTTAGTGGATAAGTAGATTGATTTATGTCATCAAACCAGGTATAGGGGAGATCAATGAACTTTATCCAGTATCAACCATCTTAATCCATTACCAACTTGGAATCCGTAAAGCTATTTGTTATCTGACATGCGAAAGTTACAACATTTTTTGTACTATTATGGTATATGGCCATTCTTGGTTTTATTGCAAGTTGTGGTTTATATGAAGTGCTGAGAATGGGTCTTAATATATTTGAATCAGAGACATACTCTTGCTTTTTCTAGAGCCATGGTATTGGTTCCCTGATAAAGAGTCCAACTAAAATTTACTTACAAGCATGAATTTGTTAAAACATATTGGTGTGGTTTATTGTTCAATGTCCACTTGGGAAAGGAATTTTAATTTTCTCTCTTTCTCTCTCTCAATTGGGTCCTGTGTTTTACTGCTGCATCAGCAGATGGAATATGCTAATTATGAAGGTGGAGCATCTGTTCTTTCATCTGAACAGGTTCATAAGATAGTTCAAAGGAGGGTGTCACCTTTACTTAGCCCAAGGTAGTTTGGGATTTAAATAAATCACCTATCTAGTTTTCATTGTATTTTATGTAGTGTACGTAGTTGTCAATAATAATATGCAGGATCAAGAGTATTAACAAGACTTTTCTTCATTGGATTTTATAACGTGTGCCCTAAAGGCACACAATAGTATATCATTTTTGAAAGAGGATTTATTGGGAATTAAAAAAGTGTTACAGCTTTTTCAATATTTCATAAAATATTTCCAAAAATAGATAGTTTAATATTAATCGGACCCTTCTTCATTATCCATCTCCTTTTTTGTTTCCTTAACAAATGATTGACTGAGCCTATGGCGCAATGAACAGGGAGCTGTTGAGAATGAATCAGTGATTTGATGAGTTGTGTCAAAGCTTTTGGTGAATGAAATGGTTTTCCTTGTGTAAGGACCCGAGTGGTCATGACTTTCTTTTGCAACTGAAGCAAAAGTGCGCTAAAAAGAAGATAATGCAGTCGTAGACTAGTGGAAACCTACTATTGTCAGAGCAACCACATCAGCTCGTTTATTTTACACATCCATTTTTACACTAAAAACCTACTTTTTCTATTTTACACATTCATTTTTACAGAACATCCACATCAGTTCATCTATTCTACCACATCTTTTAATTAAATAATCAATTTTCTTAATTTTATTATCATTTCTATTAACTACCTATACGCGCGCGCACTCTCCCTCTCACTCTCTGTACCCATTTTTTTTCCTGATTTTGCTCTCTCTCTCTCTACCCATCTCTACCCATCCACAGCTCTGATCCACAGCCCGATCTGCAGCTCCGTCGATCCATAGCACCAATCCGCAGCTCCGCCGATCCACAGGACCGATCCCAGCTCCGATCCACACTCCGATCCACAGCACCGATCCACAGCCTGATTTGCAGCTCTGATCCGCAGCACCGATCCGCAGCTTTGATTCGCAGCTCCGATCCGCAGCTCCGATCCGCAGCTCCAATCCGCAGCTCCGATCTCCCTAGCTCCGATCAGATCCGAGATCTCCCTAGCTCCGATCAGGCAAGACCCAGCTCCGATCAAGCACCGATCTGTCTCTTTGTTGTTTGTCCGTGTGGGTTTGTTTGTGTGTGGGTGTGTTTGTGTATCTCTGTGTGTGTGTTTTTTTGGAGCAAGTGTAGTCTAAGTTTGTTACTGAGTATCTCTATGTTAATTTCTCTGTGGATGTTACTGAGTTTGTTGAGTCTGTTGAGCACGGAGAAGAGAGAGGAATAATGGAGCGAACGGAAAATGAATAAAATAATCCATACACGAGCTACAGTACCCGTGTATATTTACATGGGTACTATAGCTCGTGTATGAATTTTCACATTTTTGGCTATTTATACACCCATTGATGTGGGTGTTTTTTTGCATAAAATGTGTAAAAGTTGTACTTTCTTTTATTTTAGAAGATTTTAGCTGAGCTGGTGTGGATGCTCTCCAGGGGCATTGTGAACCTGCTTTTGGCATGCACTATGAAGCTTTTTCAGGAGTAGATATTGTCCCCAAGTCATGTTAATTATTACAAGAGACAGACCAACTTGTCTTTTATGAATTTTCATAAGATCTCAACAACATTATTGGAGGGTTCCTTCAATTCTGATATATATATATATATATATATATATATATATATATATATATATATATATATATATATATATATATATTACTTTGGGCCATCTATTTCATTTCAATTAAGATGCTCTTTGACATGTCATAGAGAAAAAAAATTTATGTATTGCCAAAGCATCGCATACTAAATCATTTGCAATAGCTTAGGAAAACGGCTATTATATTTATGGCTAAAACTAGTTGCAAACTATTGCCAAATGTAATTATTTTATAAGAATATAGTGTAAAATTTGTAGGATAAATAGTGCATGTGTGTGTGTGTGTGTTTTTTTTATTTATTAATATTTTCTATTTTTATAAGTTTTATGCAATGGAATATATAATATATTTCACATTCAACAACTATACATAGTGATATATATATTACAAAATTATAATATTGTTTTATATCAACATCAACAACAAGCACACGTTATTTTTAAAATTTCTTTTATTGGGTATGGATTATTAATAGACTAATTAAGTTGGTCATAGTGGGTTCTAATTAGCTCAAATGGTAAAGTCTCTGATGGTTGAATAAGAGATCTGGAGTTCAATCCCCGCCTACACCAATAACTGATTGGTGTCTTGGTCTTGTTAGAAAAACCGAATTCAATAGTATTGTATTTCTTACTAAAACAATATACATGAGTGTCTTTATATAGGAGACATATGAGTGCTGTACAAGTAAATATGAGTGCAGTACAAGTAAATATGAGTACAATACAAGTAAGAGTATAGTACAATGTGTGCTAAACAAGTAAGTAACCTAGTTGGGCCAAGCCCACAATACTATACAAACGTTAACAGCCCCTCTCAACCTCAAGGTGGATGTGAGACCAGCTTGAGGTTGTCAACTAAATCACGAAGGCGTCCCTTAGGATGGGACTTGGTGAAGATGTCTGCAAGTTGATCTTTGGAGGAGACGGAGAAGAGCTTGAGAGCACTATGAACAAGATGATAATGGATAAAATGACAATCAATCTCGATATGTTTAGTCCGTTCATGGAAGACATTATTGTGAGCAATGTGAATGACACTCTGATTATCACAATAAAGAGGAGTAGCAGAGGATGTAGATACACCTAAGTCCTTAAGGAGCCATCGTAACCAAAGGAGCTCAGATGTGGTATCAGCAAGAGCACGATATTCTGCTTCAGTACTGGAGTGGGCCACAAAGGTTTGTTTCTTACTTCGCCAAGAAATCAAGGAAGAGCCAAGGAGAAAACAATAGCCAGTGGTGGACCTACGATCAGTGGGATCTCTTGCCCAATCAGCATCAGAGAATGCACAGAGTATAAGAGGAGACTGAGCTGAGTAGAAAAGGTCATGGAATAGAATGCCCTTCAAGTATCGAAGAATGCGCAGAACAGCAGCATAGTGAGTCGACCGTGGAGTAGACAAATACTGGCTGACTTGATGAACAACATAGGAAATTTCTAGACGAGTAACTGTGAGATAGACTAGGCTGCCAACCAATCGTCTGTAAAGAGAAGGATTAGACAATGGTTTCCCCCCCCTCCCGAGGGAGTCAGATGCGCATTAAGTTCAACTGGGGTGTCAACAGTCTTGCTGTCAGTGAGTCCAGCACGAGACAAAAGGTCAGAGGCATACTTGGCTTAAGTAATATAAAAACCATTTGAGGAACAAGTGATTTCAAGACCCAAGAAATAGCTAAGGTGTCCAAGATCTTTCATCTCAAACTGCTGACTAAGAAAATCCTTGAGTTCTTGTATGCTACTAAGGTCGTCACCAGTTATGATCATATCACCCACATTAAGGAGAAGTAAAATGGTGCATTTATTAGTACGATGAAGAAATAAGGCAACATCATAAGGACTGGCAGTGTAACCCAAGCGAAAGATGGTAGAGCTAAATTTTGCAAACTAGGCTCGAGGAGCTTATTTAAGACCATACAATGCATGTCGAAGGTGGCAAACCTTGTTTGATTCAATGGAAAGACTTGGAGGAGGTTGCATGTAAACTTCTTCACTCAAATCCCCATTAAGGAATACGTTTTTAACATCCATCTGAAAAAGATCCCATTTTCTAGTAGCAACAACAGCTAGGAGGGCACAAACAGATGAGATGCGAGCAACCGGAGCAAAGGTCTCTTCATAATCAATCCCATACTCTTGTGTAAAACCTTTTGCAACAAGGCGAGCCTTATAGTGCTAAATGGACCCATCTGAGTGAGTCTTGATCATGTAGATCCACTTACAGCCAACCACAAACTGTCCAGGAGGGAGAGTAACCAGGTCCCAAGTATGGTTTTTGGTTAATGTATCAAGTTCCTCTTTCATTGCAATCTGCCATAAAGGGTCAGTGGAGGCCTCACGATAGGTTTGAGGCTCGTGGAGTGTAGCAAGGGTAGTGTAACAATGATAATTAAGTAAATGTGTAGGAATGGATCTTACCCGGGTTGAGGGACGAGGTGGAATGTCTTGTGGAGGATCTTCAGGCGGAGTAGGAGCGGGGGACCCAGGCTCAAGTTGGGGTAGCTCGTCAGCAATCTGTTCATCTTTGACCTGTCTAGAAGAGGCATCAAAAAGATCTGGAGGTTGAATAGAGAAGTCCAAAGAAGGATCACGAGGATTTGGAGAAGGAATATGACACTCCTCTAGAAAGACTTCAAGTACAGATGAGGTAGTTAGGGAAGAATGAAAATGAGAGAGTTCAACAAATAAGCGGTGTTCCTAGAAGACAACATTACGAGAAACACGAAGACGATGAGAGACAGGATCATAACACCGATACCCCTTTTGTGTTTCTGCATAACCAAGGAAACAACAAAGTCTAGATCGAGGCTCAAGTTTGTTGTGCTCATGAGGCTGAAGAAGAACGAAACAAGCAGATCCAAAGGAGCGAAGGTGATGATAGTCAGGGGATGACCCAAAGAGGCGCTCATACGGAGTTTGATTATGGATGACAGTGCTTGGAATGCGGTTAATAGTGTGAATAGTATGAAGAGCAGCTTCACCCCAAAATGAGGGAGGAACTTTGGCAGAAAGAAGAAGAGCATGAACAGTGTCAAGAATATGACGAAATTTTTGTTCAGCTAGACCATTTTACTGAGAGGTACCTAGACAGGTTGGATGATGTACAGTGCCATAGGAGTGTAACAGAGCTTGAAAAGCATATTGAGTATATTCAAGAGCATTATTATAATGAAAAATTTTGATTCTTTTGGAGAATTGAGTTTCAACCATTTTTGCAAAGTTACTGTATTTTGGCAATATTTCAGAACGAGATTTCATAGGAAATATCCAACTGTAACGAGAATAATCATCGATAAAAACAACAAAATATCGAGATCCACCAATACTAGCAATAGGAGAAGGTCCCCAAACATCAGAATGAATTAACTCAAAAATACTATTAGAAATAGAATCAATATTATTAAAAGGTAAACTGACTGTTTTTCTAACTAGCATGAAGTACAATCAAAATTGTCTTTGGACATAGAACCTAATAGACCTTTAGAAGCTAACTGTTGTACCCGAGAAGAGGGTGCATGACCAAGACGAGAGTGCCAAAGTGAGAGAGAGAGTACGGAAGACACCGCAGCGGCAGCAGCAGCAACAGACACCAGAGCAACAGGTGGAAGATGAAGATTGTCCACGGGAAACATACGCCCAACTCTAGGGCCGGTTCCAAGCTCTTGCCCCGTCCTCGGATCCTGTACAATACACCCAGAATAGTAAAAAATAAGGCGATAACCTAGTTCAGCTAATTGTCCCACAGAACACAAATTATAGGATAGGTCAGGAACATGGTAGACCCCAGGAATAGAGAGGTTGGAGGTCGAAACAAAACCTAAACTATTCCCATGCATGGTGGAACCATCAGCTATGTGAATATTTAGGGGATGTGGAGCAGGGTTAAATTTGGAGAATAAGGACGAGTGAGGTGTCATGTGATTGCAACAGGCAGAATCAAAAAGCCAAGTTTGAGACTTACCAGGTAAAACTGAGAGAGCAGTGGAAAGAGATGCATTACCAGCCATACGAACAGCCTGAGCTATGATCTCCTGTAGTTCAGTGGGTGAAAGGTTGATATTGGATCCAGAAGACTGGGACTCAGCTGAAATGGGAGGTATTGGCGGAGTAGACTCAGTATTAGCAACTGCAGCAGTAGATTTATTGCGACGGTAACAAGTCTCAATAGTGTGGCCAGGACGCTTGCAATAGTTGCAAAACTTTTTGTTAGTTTGTCTGCGACGACTGCTGGAGCCAGAAGGATCACCTGAGTGCTGAGGTTGCTTTATGGGTGGAGCAGAAGGAGTAAGGGTCAGAACATTAAACTTATTCTGGGCTTGAAGAGTTGCAAGGCGAGCTTCTTCTCTCACTAACTCGTTTACAGCAGTATCAAGAGAGGGAAGAGGACTACGATTAAGAAGCTGACCTCGAATGGGCTCATAGTCCTTGTGGAGTGACATCAGGAACTCATAGAGATGAAATTCATCTCTAATAGCAGCATATTGTTGAGCATCTTTTGAGTATGCCCAAGTTGGATCAGAAAGGTCAATTTGGTCCCAAATAAAGCGAAGCTGATCATAGTAGTCATTGATGGACTGCCCCGGTTCTTGCCTGAGTTGATGCAATTCAACCACTAACTGATATTTCATGGATCCGTGAGTAGTAGAGTATCTTTTGGCCAACATATCCCATACTGATTTCGCATCATCAAAGCTGCCTAGCAAATTGGAGATGGAGGGAATGGAAGTGTTTCGAATCCATGTGAGGATCATGTGATTGTGACTATCCCATTCAATCATGTGACTGAGGAAGGCAGTATCTTCTTCACTTTCCCCCTTCACAGGAATAGTGATTGCACCAATACAATAATGCCAGAGCATGCGACCCTTAAGAAAACTGCGCATAGCTTAAGACTAAGATAAGTAATTCCTAGTCCTCTCCAATACAGTATTGATGGGGCGAGGAAGAAAAACATCATTTTTATCCATTTAGAGACACAATATGCAAAAACAGACTGCAAAAATGAAATCTACGTGAAAAAATGAGTAAGGAGAACATGGGCTGGAAAAAGTCAACTTTGAAAAAAGTCAACTTTGAAAAAAGTCAACGGTCAACAGTCTGTCAACGGTCAAGGATGACGTCAGCAAGATGACGTGTCACTGACGTCAGCAAGTGAATGGATGCTGACATCAGCTAGGGCTGAAGTGGCACTTGATGACGTCACGGATGACGTCAGCTAGAAGGATGACGGCGCGTGAGGCGCGTAAGCTTTAGCGCAGGTTCTTTGAGGGCGCGTGGAGGCGCGTGCGATCTCCGATGGTTGCAAGGCTTCCACGAACAGGTAGATCGGAGCAAGACGATCTTCGTGGTACCTTTAGAAAATTTTTCGGAGCAAGATTCACGGCGGTGAAGAAAAAGGCAGTGGTCTTTGCAGTGTTCAAACTCCTCAACGACGGCTACTACAGGTCTGGAACCCAAGGACGATGTCTGGAAGACTCAGAGGTTCAACGGCGAAAGGCTGTGGCAGTTGTTGTGACAGCGGAAGCAATATTAAGAATGAAGTTACACCAATAAAGACAAAACTGCTAAGAAAAGGTCAGAGTAGTGACTCTGATATCTTGTTAGAAAAATTGAATTCAATAGTATTGTATTTCTCACTGAAACAATATACATGAGTGCCTTTATATAGGAGTCATATGAGTGCTGTACAAGTAAATATGAGTGCAGTACAAGTAAGAGTGTAGTACAATGTGTGCTAAACAAGTAAGTAACCTAGTTGGGCCAAGCCCACAATACTATACATACATTAACAGGTTTGATAACAAAGAATGCTCATCAGGAGCAGATGCCATAGGCTGAAACTCTCTAAAAAAAAAAAAAATTGGTCATATGTATATGTATTTTTATATCATTTTATTTTATTTTAAATCATATTCTTTATTACATTCTTAATTAACATGTACAAAATGAATACAATAATAATAATAATAAAAACTTCAAAATTCTATGGAATTTGCAAATTTTGAATGGAAAAATTTTACATCACTAACTAAGTAAGAACGAAAATTTGGAAAACAAACTAATGAGTTCTAATTGAAATGACACCTCCCACAATAAAGAAATAGTGAAAGGTACGTATGGTTGTGAAACTTGCGTTCAAGCAAGAAAAACGGAGAAAACAGTCCACCTTTTTACGTGCAATCTGTAATTACAACACAAATTTCAGAAGATTCACAAGAGGCTTTTTTTTTTTTTTTCAAACGAAAACAACTTCATGCAAACACAAAAACAATCAGCTACAAAGACATACTCCTCGATCGCCATATCTTGAAACAAATACGCAAAGTGATGAGATAAAAACATTGAAACAAAGACAATTATGAATTACCACACCTAGGATTTATTCAAGTGCAAATGTTTTGGAAAATTATTGAATATTCCGAGAGTACCATAAATGCGTGCTCTCCATTCTCACATGAATTGTAAGTCCCACCATAAATTTAATTACCACACCTAGGATTTATTCAAGTGCAAATGTTTTGGAAAATTATTGAATATTCCGAGAGTACCATAAATGTGTGTTCTCTCTTCTCATATGAATTGTAAGTCCCACTATAAATTTAATTAGTGGGATCTACAATTATGTGAGAGAAAGGGGTACGCATTTATGATACTCCGAAAATACGCAATAATTACCCATTACTAGATAAATGAACAATAATTATGTTATTAATGTCAAGAAACATGTAAGTCAATGGCAATGCCCAATTCTTCCTTGAAGAATAAATTGTGTATGAATCCCCCCCTCCCCAACTAAATGTATGCCAAAAAAAAGTACTAATGCATATATATATATATATATATATGTGTGTGTGTGTGTGTGTGGGGGGGGGGGGGTTAAATCAAGTTACATCTAGTGCACTTTTAAGTAATATTACGCTGCCTAATAATTTTTTTCAAACAATATTATTTTGTAAATTACACCATTAGATTACATATTTTGTTTTTTCTTAACACATGTGCCAAAATTTGTGTCAATATGATATTATTTTATATTCAATATGTAAACTCATTTTTTGCATCGTTTTAAATTACAAAAACTTGATATTTAAACATTTAGTAGATGATATATTTTGAATTTTGATTGTCTTGAATTTTTTCAATGATGGAGAGTATATAAGAAAATGTAATTTAGCGAAAAATTTACCCAAATTGTATCTAATAAAATTTAGAGTGGTGTAGTATTATTTAAAGCTACACTTAGTGCAATTTGAACTCAACTCTTAAAAATTATTTCTTGAAGTTTGAAATATAATATTGGGTTTATTAAACATTTTCCCCACCAAATATTGGGCCGCTCACAATATCTCCCCTAAACTATAAAATCAACCAATGTCCCCCCCCCCCCCCCCACCAATTATTGGAAATAAACAAATAGCTCTATGTCATCCACTTTGTTATTAAGATCCAATAGAATTTTTTCGATTCCCTTTATATTCCATACCGAAATGAGCCACTAAGATACCTTCTCTCAAAAGGCATTTGATAAAGTGTGAAGAAATAAAAGGAGGGGGGGAGGGGGGCGGAGTGCAAAGACGTAATAGTTAAGTGAGGAATTAGAAATGACCCCCACATTTTCCGGATCATATCATTCAAAGAACCAACATTTGAGATGCATATGGAGTCATAAACAAACATTTTTTAATGGCATATTTTAACATTATTTGAATATAAAATTTTCAAATCTATAAAACAACCCATTATTGGGTCATTTGCACTTTTTTACCTTAACTATTGAATCATTTGCAATTCCCCTCTCTACTAGAGAGAATATATTTTAGTCATTTTGGTATGGAATGTAAAAGGAATTAAAAAGATTCCATTGAGTCTTAACAACAAGATGAACGACCATGGACTATTTGCTTATTTTTAATAATTGAGAGGGACATTGGTAGATTTTATAGTTTATGAGGATATTGTCTTTGTTTCCATACTATAAGTAGAGAAAAATAGAATTAACCTAATTTCATTTTACCAAAAATAAAATATAAATATTATTTTACCAAAAATAAAATATAAATAAATAAAACGCACTAACAGAGGAAGGGATTTCCATATGAAAACTCTCTTCAATGAAAAAGTTTTACATATAATAATATAAAAACAAAAAATCTCAAGCCACGCACATGGTACTTGCCACGAGGCTAATTTGTTTTTTGTTATTTCCTTTTTGACTTCCCAGTTCCCCTCCACTGTTTGAATATTAAAAACTGTTTAATTTATTTTTGAACTAAAAAATATTTCAAGAAGTTTTTAGATTTGTTTAGGATCCGCTTATTTTACTAAAATTATTTTTATTTTTATTGAAAGTATTGTAGATAAAGGTAAAAGTTAGTTGAAATAATATAGTGAAACCCATGAATAATACCAAAAAGTACAATAAGACTCATAAATAATAGCAAAAATAAACTGAATAGTAAAATAAGTAAACAAAATTAATCATGCCAAATGGACACTTTATATATATATGTCATTTTAATACACTAAAAATGCTACTTTGTTATTTTAACACACCATTTTACAATTCACCATATATCACAATTTCTATTCTTCAATTCTATACATTAAAATAATATATATAAATATTAAAATAACATTAAAAAACCAACCATATAAAAAAAATACAAAATAAAAAACCCATTTCAACTACCCACCACCACTCACACCATAGTTCACTGCCACCCCCCCCCCTCACCCCATCACAGTAAACCACTATTACAAACCCATCACCATAACCCACAACCCACCATTGTTACAAAAAACAACTCAAATGCAAAACAAAATCAAAATCAACCCAATCACATGCAGCAAACATAAACCCATCAAACCACAATACCACTAGCCAAAACCACCACTAATCACCACCACCTCAAAATACCAAACCTACAAAACTACAATCCAATTTCTTAAACCAAATCCAATCCCCAAAATCAACCATATACAATCCAAATAAATAAGAGGAATCAGATCTTAGTGAGATCGGGCAAATTTCGGCGAAGGCAAGTTGCTTGACGAGTGGCATCGGCAGAGACGAGCGGTGTTGGCGTCAAAGGAGAGGTGAGCTACTTGGCAAGTGGAGGAGGCGAGCTGCTGGTGAGTGGTGGAGGCAAGGCGGCAGGTGAAGAGATCAGTGTGGCAAATTGAGAGAGAGAGAGAGAGAGAGAGAGGGGGGGGGAGAGGAGAGAGAAGGGCTGAGAGAAAAGTGAAGTATATGGACGAGAGAGAGAAAAAAAGAGATAAAATTAATAAGAGGAGAGAGAAAATTATTAAAAATTAATTTTTCCATATAGCATTTTTGGCCGTACCGTTCCAAAGTTGAAACAATACTGTTCACATGTGCCAAATGTTTTTGCATTTTGAACACCTCATGAGAGAGGATTTTTGGTGTTTGGTGTGCCGAATGCCAAATATTTGGCATTTGGCACACCTGATAGTAATGCTCTAACGCACAAGCAATCTTCTTCTTTTTTTCTTTTCTGGGTAATAACATACAAGCAATCTACCAGTTTACATATAATAACAAAGACTAAAAGTTACTTATAGGTAAAGTAAATTATGATCCTCAATTATATTTAAATATATAGTTGTGTTAAAATTAATTATAAAAAAAAAAAGATAAACATTACTTGTACTTCATCAATCAATATAATTATGTATTTGAATTTAATTGAAAAACTTAATATAATGCACACGGTGCTTGTCTCAAGACTAATTTGTTTTTTGGTTAAAAAAAAAGACTAATTTGTTTTTAGGGTAAATTACAATTTACCTTTTTGTGGTTTGGCCATAATACAAATTTAGACCCACAAAAATTTTCAATTGTTTCGTTTTACCCTCTAAAATTTAAACAAAAATGATTCTCCAAAAAAAAAAAACTAAAATAAAAGCATTAGGGATACTTTGGATGGAATCTTAATAGTTTCATTTTAGTTCAAACCTTAAAAGGTAAAATATTACAATAAATAGTTTTGTAAAATAAAATGCGTAGAGTCATGCCTAAATTGGAAAGGAAAACATTTCTTCTTCTCCTCCTCCTCCTCCTCCACCCCCCCCACCAACTTTGATCTTGGATCTTGAAAAGGATAAAACTAACCACCAAGTCCAAATTTTTTTTGATAGATACAATAGAAATAAAATATAAACCTATGGTACCCACTTCATGATAATTTCTCTTTATAATTAGGCAAACATACCAATTAGTTTTTTAGTTTACTATTGACATCATCTTTTTACATACTAAAAACAATCTAGTACATCAGCTGGTGTCAAATTTGTTGTGTCTATAAACTTTTTCATAGTGATATAATTATCTTCTTCCTATATTGGAGTATAATTTATCAATAATATTAGTATCATATATTTTGTCACAACTGTCTTATGTGACAAACTATGTTGACTGTTTGTCAATACTACACAGATATAGACCTATAATTTTTTTTTATCACTCATAGTTTGTCACATACGACAATTATAGTAAAATATGTATATATGAAAGTATGTGGTACTAGCATTATTGATAATATTATAATAAGTGCGTGTAAAATGATTTACCCATAGGTTTTTTCCTTGGTAAGTTATTCATGACGTGGAAACTAAGCAAAGTTAAAAGAATCCGAACCCCCAATCAACGTCAATGGTCTTTCGCACATGGATGGACCTAGTAGGGGCCCTTGGCCCAATGTTTTTTGTTACTTGGTACATTTTATGTTTTTAATAGTTGGGCCCCCTCTCTTCCAAAACCTTGGCCCCTGTTAGCCAGCCCAACCCAAAAAAAATTAAAAACCCATTAACCCACATTATATACAAACTGAATTGAGGAAAAAAAAAAAGAAAAAAAAAAGAAAAAAAGAGAGAAGTCGAGAGAGAGACCAGTCCAGCCAGCTCATGTAAATCCTCAACCTAAAAAATAATAACTAATAAATTTTATTAAATACATTTTCTTGACTTACTAAAAAAATTTTGAACACCCTACTTTGAACACCTTGGGAAAAAAATTCTTTAGCTTACTTTGGAGATGATTGTAGAAGGAGATTACCAACCTTCAACAGATTAAAGATCTATATTTGTGAGCCTTTGACTCTTCTAATTTTTTTCTCTATCTGTTTGTCTCCCTTATTTCTTAATCTCTGGCATCCTGAGTCTCCTGACTCACTAAGTTTGGTGTGTTTGCTCTTGCTTTTTTTCTTCTCTAATTACTTACTGATTAGATTTCTCCAGGAATTAAAACCATGATCCACGTGTATGGTTTAGATTTACAACCAGGATCCATGTGTTTGGTTTCCAGTAGTTTGCTCTTTTTTCTTTTCTTTTTTTCTTCTTTTGCTTCTCTTTTATTTTACCACCACACACGTGTATGGTATATTGGAAAAGGTATGACTTTTCTTGACTCTTCTTTTCTTGATTTTTATTAAATCAATTATATTATTATATAACATATTAACAATATATATATATATATATATATATATATATATATATAAATAAGCTACTTTTAAAATAGATAAAATATATATATATATAATATAAAAAATTAAACACTAAAATGTGCAAATCATTATTTGATTAGATTTTTTTAATGCATTTAATTTCAAGAATTATTTGTCTACTTTGCAACTTTAACTTATTAGTATTTTTTTTTTATGTGTTAGTCATTAAATACTTAACGGATTATAATTTAGTTTTGAATCTAATCCCATAAACAAGTTAAAAACTATTTGATCTATTCATGATGATATTTCAAAAAATAATACTATACTTTTGGAATCTAATGGTGAGTTATAAAATAATTAACTTATATATTGAATGGTATATATTTATATTATATTTTAGACTATTATATAAATTATATATATATATATATATATATATATATATATATATATATATATATATATATATATATATATGCAAATCTCGTTTTCATTTGGCCCCCAAAGACAAGTTCCAAGTTACGTCATTGCTACGATTTTATTCACATAACAAGTTTTTTATTGACCACCTTAAAAATATTTATAGAGTCGTCACTAACTAAATGGATGCTTATTTAGATTTTTTTTTTCTTATACTCCCGCTTCCCTGACTTGAAATCCTAAGTCCGCACCTACCAACCCTTATAACAAAAGCATGAAACTCACAAAGAGAAGCATATATAGATCGCGCTGAAACAAATGCATATAAGCCATTATCTTTTGTCTAAAGTATGTAAAACTGTAATATTTTAAAAACTTTGGAGTATAAATTTGAATGGGATTCTTGTATTTACTTTTGCATAATTTCCTTATTTTCTTCTATTAAAAAAATTTGATCTCATATTTGGAAGGATGTTGATGGTGTTTTAACATATAATCTTATCATATATCCACAGGTAAAACTTGTACTATATTTGAATGATACGCTATACTCTACGAACAAAAACTTGGCACATGCATGTTAAATTTTATGCCGTTACCTAAAATAAATAAACAAATAAAATTCACTACCACCCACCTCTGCCAGCGACACTAGAAAAATATTGCCAGCGCCATCAACACCAGCGAACATGATCACCCACCGCCTCTATGTTCAGAAAATCCAAATATAAAATATATATTGTTTTGACAGAGGAGCCGCTTCTATATATGTTCACCAAACACAAACATAAGAAATTTGACTTTTGTTTGTAACTATTCCCTACCTTTACTGTTTCTTTAGCCTTCCTCTTCAATCTTCAGGGCACAGAAAATTTTCCTTTTCTCTTTAGACTGTCATCTTCCCCCCTTTTTGCAGTTCCTACATCCGCAGTCCATGAGACCTGCTAGCTAGAGATGGTGATATTCCTCTTAGGGTTAAAAACTGTTGTAACAACCCTAAAGCTATAGGTACTCTTATAACCAGGGCAAGAGGCATAAGTAAGGATTGTAGCGATTGAGTGTTGTTACATGTTGTATAGAAGACTCCGACCAGCATTAAATTTTTTTTAATTCAATTGCAGGCCGTACTGTTTTGAAGCCGAATATAACCATGTTGGATATTGTTAGCATCTAGAATGCTCGGTCAATATATATGGCTTCCTGATCTTGCTAAGATGAGAAGCCAATGATTGGGTGCTCTTTGGCCTTTTTTTGACTCAAAATCTCATTTTTGCATGGTTTAAACCTGTCCATGAAGGTATTCTCAATATTTGAAGATTTTGGCATTTCAATTAATCTTGCTAAGATTTTGGAACAGGGCTATAGGATGGTCTTCCAGTATTGTGGCAGAACTGTGGGGGTTAAGGGATGGCCTCATCCTTTGCTTCCAACTCCAGGCCATTGAAATTTAGTTAGACGCTAAACCTGTGGTTTGTCTCCTTAGTAACAACTCTGAATCAGTTGGTGAATTTGCTTCTATTATTGATGATTGCAGGGACTTTATCAGGAATATACCAAGGAAGGAGATCATGCCTTGCTTTAGAGAAGCGAATAACCAAGAGCAAGATTTTGTTTTAATTGATGTTCCCCCATCTGAATCTGATGTTTTGTTATCACTCTACTTGGACAAACTTGGCATGTATTATGATGGCACTCAGTGTTACTCTACCCCCATCTATTTGATTTTCTATGAAATATCCATATTACCACTATAGTGAGGTAGGTCTTTGGTCCATTCTAGAGTTGGGCTGAAGATGTTGAGAGGCCCATTTTCAAGAATACGCTCGACCCAAGGATGAGTAAGCTATGAAAAGGCCTGAGGCTCGGACCCATGGCCCCATCTGAAGACTAACATGTGCCCGAGCACCTAAATTGACGTCAGGCACAAGTTACCAAGCAATCCCCCAACGTCAAAAGCTAGGGGTTCCATTGCTGATAACTAATTTGACAGGCGAGAATAGTGCCACAAACCCAGATAGTCATTTGAACCCTGATTCAATAGGTCCTACACACTGGTGAACGATTCTATCATCATGAGGACTCTACCAATGAGAGAGTATAAAAGGGAAAAGAGGTCAAGGTGAGAGGGGTTGGAAAAATTGGAGTGTGAAACACGAGAGAAAGGAGAGATAAAAACATAAGGGAACTGAGGCCTAGCTTGAGACCTAGAAGGGTGAGCTTGGCAAGAGGATATTATAATATTTTTGGGATCTTCCATTGTGGGCCAAGAACATCACCAAATAACAAATAAATTGAGGGTCTAGGCCCAAATCACTAGTTTTTTGAGTCTCGAGCACCACAACCACACAAAAACAAAAAAAAACAGATTCAAGGAGCATATATGCATGTGTTAATTACCAATTGTTCCAAAAATTTAAATTACTGGAATATGGTAAACTTAGGGTCTGTTTGGGATCTGCTTATTTTATTGAAATTATAAACTTTTTGCTAAAGATACTGAAAATAAAGGTAAAAATTAGCTGAAATAGTACAATTAGACCTATGAATAGTATCAAAAAGTGCAGTGAAATTCATAAATAGTAGCAAAAACAAACAGAATAATAAAATAAGCAAGCAAAATTAATCATATCAAACAGACACTTAATCATTTAGTCACATACTTCTAACAGTCTGCACCTAGGCTTGCTTAGAAATAGTATCAAGCACAGCTAGAGGCGACACCAATTGTAAAACTAAAGAAAACTTTATTATTAATTTCAAATCTGTCTTGCAAAACTACAAACTAAAAATTCTATTTAAAATAGAAAATAACAAAACGCATACAAGAAATCTTAATTATTAAGGCCCAATTATTAGGTTTGGTAGGTTTTCAGGCCCAATTATTAGCAAGCTTCGTCCATAAGTACGTATAATTAGAGGCCTATATCTAATATCTTGTATCCACCAGTTACAATTTATTGTTTTCTGTGTTATAATTTTTTTTGTTTTGAAACATGTTACAAAGCAATAAATGTAAATGATAGGCGATTTGACTGTATTTTTACAAAAGTTGTGCAATAAGTTGATAAACCATACACTGCTTGAAAAAAAAGAAAAAGCCAAGCTTTTAGAAAATTCCACAGATAGGAAAAAGAACAGTGCTAAAGAGAGTGTTTTATCCTCATCATCATCATCATCATCATCATCATCATCGATTCACTGTACGTAAAAATTACAAAGAGTGAAGTTTCGGTCCCATGCTTAGTCTTTTTTTTTTTTGTTGAGAAACATGCTTAGTTTAATACATTGAATGCAAACCAAATACATTATTAGAGCATCCACAAATATAGCTATTTAGCACTACAAAAAGTTATTTTATCTATTTTACCTATTCACTTTACAAAACATCCAGCAGCAGTGGATCTATTTTAACTTTCAACACAATAAAATAATATAAACATCACAATAAAATAATATATCTACTACAATAAATAACAATCACAACCACAACAACCGCTACTGTTGCTGTGTGGAGCAAAAGGATCCTGGTGGGAACGTGGGCCTTTTGGGCCTTGTTAAGGAAGACCGACCTGACCCTGGGGTTAGAGATTGTTGGTGCTATGGGTCGGCCTATACGCCGAGGATCCGAGGATCCAGCCGAGGATGGTTTTCCCCTCGGACTGACATCAAAGAACCTGAGACTTCATGGTAAAGGTTAGGGAATGACACGGTCAAGACCAATGGTTAAAGGGAGAGAACCCTTGAATGTCCTAGAAGCGCCGATGTTGGAAGAATATCAAAGGTAAAGGCTGCTACCTCCACATTAAAGACCCTGCACCTACCACCCTGGCCGCATTAATGAGGAAGTGACACTTAAACAGTGGAAGGGAAACTTCTAGTTACTGTTCAAAGGCACTAAGAAAAGAAATATCTAGGCTAAGGGAGGAATCGGGGGGGCAACACGTGGATAAAGTATTAAAAAGAGGAGTATTTAAGGAGGGACCTAGGACAGAAACGGACGGAACTTTTGTAACCTAAAAAGAAAAAGGACAAAGAGAGAGATATAATATAAGAACATCTCGCTTACGTCCGAGGAGGCCTATTTACATTACTCCTTTTTGTTTCCAAGTACTTGCAATCTTTAGTTTGTCATTTCATCCTCATACACTTCTAACTCCGGGTTTCAAGCTCACACTCTACAAATTCATATTGTTTAAGGCTCATCGGGCCTAAGCCCATAACTCGTTCTTGGGTCTGTGCAATTGTGCACTTACAATTGGCGCCGTCTCGTGGGGATCTAGTCTAGAAGTAGTAGGGATATTATGGCAAAGCTTAGGCTCTCATCATGCAGAGTCACAAGGATCACAACCGGAAGATCATTTCGAACGTCTTGAACAACGTAGGGATCGTGAGGGAAGCGTCCATACGGAATATCCAGTGGGCTAGCCATACTCGTGGAGGGGTAGCACTACCCACGACGAGGGTTCTAAATCCATGCGTAAAGAAATCAATCGTTTAAAGAGGAAGTTACGCCGTGCTAAACGTAAGGTTTCCCCGTCCTCGTCTAGTTCTTCCTCGAGAAGGATAGAGAGTTGGCTACGGGCGCTTCGAGGTCATATTCCCCCACCGCAACATCCTCGGGGCGAGGAGAACGACCACCAACCCGCGAGACGCAAGGCTTCGTTCTAGGGACTTAGGCAACGATACCATGAGTGTGGCGTTGCACCAACTCTCTAAGTCTCCGTTTTCACGGAGGATTGAGAGGGGAGGCTTCCCAGAGGTTCACCTGCACCCCACCTTTACCATCTATAATGGCCGGACCGATCCGGTGGAACACGTGAGTCACTTCAACCAAAGGATGGCAAGCACTCTCATAACGAGACTTTGATGTGTAAAGTCTTCCCCTCCAGCCTTGGGACCCGTGGCTATGAGATGGTTTAACGGTCTCAAATCGGGGTCCGTAGGCTCGTTTGGGGAACTAACTAGGGCATTTGCTTCGCGGTTCATTACTTGTAGCAGAGTCCCCGCCATTGGACTCGTTGCTATCCATGGTCATGAAGGAAGGGGAGACACTAAAAACATACTCCGACAGATATCGGGAGATGTTTAATAAAATAGACGGCGACTTTGATGAGGTGGCGCTTAATACCTTTAAGGTGGGCCTCCCTACCGATCACGACCTACGAAAGTCTTTGACGAAAAAGCCCGTCCATAGCCGTACGCCGTCTTATGGATCGTATTGATGAATATAAAAGGGTAGAGGAAGATCAAGAAATAGGAAAAGGAAAGGAGAAGGTTATCCCGCCAGAGAGAAGGGATTTCAGTCGGACAGATACTACAACAACAAGCCAAGGAGGGATTACTTCGGACAATCCGGCTCGGCAAAGACTCGCCGTAAATATCGTGTTCCGAGAACTGGGCAGAGTTATTAGAAAAAGTTCAGAAAGAGCCCTTCTTCGATGGCCTGGCAAAATGGCAGTGACCCCGCGAGAAGAAATCAAAACCTTTTCCGTCGTTATTCATCAGATGTGGGCCACACTACCGAGAAATGTCGGACCTTGTGGAACCATTTAGAATGCTCGTCAAAGGAGGGAAAGTTAAAGAAAGATTGTGTCACCCCACCGGGTGTCACCAAGTTGGTTCAAACAACCAGATGAATAGTTCATCTCGGCCAGCATTGGGGACGATTAATGTTATCTTCGCCGCACCGGTAGGACCGGCTCGTGTCCTACTAGGGTTATGGCGGTTTCCCATTCGCGAGCCGAGGATGTGGGTAGCAGTGCCGAAGAGATTAAAGAGCACTTTACCCGTCTTGGGTTTCTCCGAGGAGGATAAAGTAGGGACTATCCTGCCCCATGACGATGCTCTCGTGGTTACCCTCGTGATAGGGAATTATGATGAGAAGGGTGATGATAGATCAAGGCACAATGTGCGTATATTATGTACCCCGATCTATTTAAAGGGCCGAGGATGGAGTTGGAAGATTTAACTCCTTATGACTCCCACTTATAAGCTTTGAGGGAAGGGCCGTGTGCCGAAGGGGCAGATCCGTTTACCCGTGCTCAATCCGGCTCGAAACGGTTGAGGTAGATTTCATTGTGGTTGACGCGTACTTCCATATACAGCCATCCTCGCCAGCCATGGCCGCACGCTGGAGCCGTCTCTTCTACCTTACATGTTAAAGTAAAATTCCCCTGGGGGAGCATGTTGAGGAAATCCTCGGCAGGGTAGTTGCTAGGCAATGCATATCGGCCGCGGTGTCGTCACGTAAATTGAGTCATCAACCTTGCCCATCCAGAGTCATAGTAAATGCCTCCGGAGGCACCTGGAGCGATGACAGAAGATGAGGCTGTTTGTGAGGAGTTAGAGAAGTTTGTAATAACAGATGATCCAGAGAGGTTCTTCCAAGTTGGCATGCGATTGCCATACCAAGAGAAGATGGACTTGTTGAAATTTCTGAAGGATAATTTAGATGTCTTTGCATGGGACCCCTATGACGCTCCGGGTGTAGATCCGAACTTTATTTGTCATCATTTAAACGTCAATCCGGCCATTGTTCCGAGGAGGCAGCCACCTCGGCGCTCTTCCCGAGAACATTCTGAGGCCGTGAAGGAAGAGGTTCTTAAACTCAAAAGGGCGGGGGCTATCAAAGAAGTTTTCTACCCTGAATGGTTGGCCCATACTGTTGTCGTTAAGAAGAAGAACGGCAAGTGGAGAGTATGTGTAGACTTTACTGATCTCGAACAAGGCCTCGTCCTAAAGATTCATTCCCAATGCCACGGATTGATCAACTGGTAGATGCTATCGTCGGACATCCTCGGATGAGTTTTTTGGATGCCTTCCAGGTTACCACCAAATTCCCTTGGCGTTAGAAGATCAGAGAAGATCGGCTTTCATTACACCAATCGGGAACTATCATTATAAGGTCATGCCATTCGGGTTAAAAAATGCGGGGGCTACTTACCAAAGAATGATGACCCGAATGTTTGAGCAAAGAATCGGGGAAAAACATAGAAGTATACGTGGATGATATGGTGGTGAAGAGTAAGACGCGTACCTTCGCACATGACAGATTTGGCCGACACCTTCCAGATGCCGAGGAAGTATAAGTTGCGCCTTAACGCCGCCAAGTTGTTCTTTTGGCGTGGGATCCGGAAAGTTCCTAGGATATATGATCACTCATAGGGGCATAGAGGTGAACCCGCAAAGGTGTTAAGGTCCGTTCGGGAATTTGCGGCCGCCTCGGAACCCAAAGGAGATTCGTAAATTGACCGGAATGATTGCTGCGTTGAATAGATTTATTTCTCGCCGACCGGTGCCGTCCTTTCTTTCAGCTTGTTGAACAAGTGGAAAGGATTTCAATGGACCGAGGATTGTGAGTCGCCTTTCCAACAAACCTTAAGCAATATCTTTCTCGGCCACCCATTTTATCTCGCCCTGAGGTGGACGAGGTTTTATTCGCTTATCTGGCCGTGGCTATTCATGCGGTGAGTCTAGTTCTTATAAGGAATGAAAATGGAGTGCAGAGGCCGATCTACTATGTTAGTAAGTCCTTGAATGAGGCCGAGGTGCGCCATCCGCCCTTGGAAAAAGCGTTCGGCGTAGTCCACGCCTCGCGTAAACGTCCTCACTATTTCCAGTCTGAGACGGTGGTTGTTTTGACCCGGGCTTGCCTCTCAAGGGCCGTGTTGCGCAAAGGCTGATTATTCTCGCAGTGGCAAAGTGGGGAACCATTTTGGGAGCCTTTGATGTTAAATACAAGCCTCGCACCTCGGTGAAAGGTCGTGTCCTCGCTGATTTGGTGGCGTAGTTTGCTGAACCATTGTTAGAAGAAACTTCAAAGGAAGCACACATGGGTGAAAAATCAGCTTGGTGTGATCATTCGTATCGCCCTCGGCTTGGAAAGTTTATGTGGACGTGGGCCGCTAATCATAAAGGGTCCGGCGTTGGACTTGTTCTAATGTCCCCGAAGGAATTGTCTTTGAAAAAATCTTTGAGATTGGCCTTCTCGGCTACTAATAATGAGGCCGAGTATGAAGGGCCTTGGTAGGCATGCAAATGGTACGTAAGATGGGTGGCAAGGAAATCCATTTGTTCTCGGACTCTCGCTAGTAGTCGGCCAAGTCATGGGTACCATGGAAGCTAGAGATTCCGTAATGCAGGAATATTTGGCCTGTGTCAAGCGTCGCCAGGCCGAATTCGACTCCTTTGCCTTAGCTCATGTCTCTAGGAGTGGAAATACTCATGCATTCTTTGGCTACGTTGGCAACATCTCGGCTCAAGGTCTACCAAGGGTTATTCTCGTTGAGGATTTGGTAGAACCTTCTCTTGTAGTCGCTAACGCACCTCGCATCCATCTAATAAGGCCTGGTCCTAGTTGGATGGATTCGATCATATCTTTTCTCAAAATGACATCCTTCCCGAAGACAAAGTTGTTTAAAAGGTACGTCGAAAGGCGCCGCGTTCTCGGTTGTCCGAGGACCGTAAGTTATACAAACGATCCTTTTCAGACCGTATTTGTTGTGTGTACACCCCCGAATCAACGTAATCATTACCGGAGGAATTGCATGAAGGAATTTGTGGGAGTCACACCGGGGGAAGGTCCTTAGCTCATGCAGCCCTTACTCGTGGGTTATTGGTGGCCCAATATGCAGTAGGAGGCTCGTGACTATGCGAAAGTGTGATCAATGTCGAGGTTCGCCCCTAATATCCACCAACCTCGGAGGGGTTCTTAACCCTCCGTCTAGCCCTTGGCCTTTCGCACAATGGGGCTCGGACATTGTCGGGCCATTTCCGAGAGCCGCCGGCAACAAAAGATGGTTGCTCGTGGGAACGTACTATTTCACTAAATGGGTTGAAGCCGAGCCATTAGCCAATATCCGAGATGTTGATTCCAAGAAATTTATATGGAAAAATATTGTTACTAGATTTGGTATACCGCACACACTTGTCTCGACAATGGCGTTCAATTTGACAAGAACGCCTTTAGGCAATACATTGTGGTGACATACGGGTATCACAAATAGATATTCTACCCCCGCCTTATCCTCGAGGGAATGGGCGTGCCGAGGCCGTTAACAAGGTCATAGTCAATGGGCTCAAGAAGAGGTTGGATGATGCGAAAGGCAGATGGGTAGAAGAGCTCCCTCATGTTCTCGTGGACATATCGGACCACACCGCGCAGTCCACCGGAGAAACACCATTTTCTATGACTTATGGAGCCGAGGCGGTGATACCACTAGAATCTGGTTTTCCTACTCTAAAGACAAGTTCTTTTAGCCCCGAGAATAACCAGGGACTTCTAGAGAAAGATCTTGATTTACTTGAGGAACGGCGTGAGGCGCCTATGGTCCAATTGGCTTATTATCGCCAGGCTAAAACGAGGATATGATGCCCACGTGAAGCTAAGGCCACTTGCACCTCGGGTGATCTTGTATTAAGGAAAGTTGTAGGCACGTCTAAGAACCCAAGCATGGGGTAAACTAGGACCTAACCGGGAAGGCCCCTATCGCATTGTTTCAATAGCGCGTGCATAGGGTCGTATAGGCTAATGCCGACCTAGATGAACAAGTTGTACCACGTCCATGGAATGTAAATAATCTTAGAAGGTATTATTATTAATCAAATAAGCTTTTGTCAATTAATATTTCAAAGTTATGGCTAGCTCTCATATTTGAAGTTACAATTTTTAAGAATCAAACAGAAACTTGGTTAAGTGTAGTCCTCGGACCACAAACCTTGTGGAAATTGATGTCTTGTCATTTGTTAAACAGAACCTTAGTTATGCCGGGTCTTCGGACCTCCTACTTTGGGAAAATTAACATTTGAAGTTACAATTTCTAAGAATCAAACAGAAACTTGGTTAAGTGTAGTCCTCGGACCACAAACCTTGTGGAAATTGATGTCTTGTCATTTGCTAAACAGAACCTTAGTTATGCCGGGTCTTCGGACCTCCTACTTTGGGAAAATTAACATTTGAAGTTACAATTTCTAAGAATCAAACAAACTTGGTTAAGTGTAGTCCTCGGACCACAAACCTTGTGGAAATTGATGTCTTGTCATTTGTTAAATGTAACCTTAGTTATGCCGGTCTTCGGATCTCCTACTTTGGGAAAATTAACATTTGAAGTTACAATTTCTAAGAATCAAACAGAAACTTGGTTAAGTGTAGTCCTCGGACCACAAACCTTGTGGAAATTGATGTCTTTTGTTTTGTTAATAAGTACCTTAGTTATGCCGGGTCTTCGGACCTCCTACTTTGGGAAAATTAACATTTGAAGTTACAATTTCTAAGAATCAAATGAAACTTGGTTAAGTGTAGTCCTCGGACCACAAACCTTGTGGAAATTGATGTCTTGTCATTTGTTAAACGTAACCTTAGTTATGCCGGGTCTTCGGACCTCCTACTTTGGGAAAATTAACATTTGAAGTTACCGTTTTAAAGAATCAAACAAATTTGGTTAAGTGTAGTCCTCGGACCACAAACCTTGTGGAAATTGATGTCTTATCATTTACAGCTTACAATTTTGAAGAATTAAACGAAAGATTGTTTAAGATTTATCTTCGGACTATGACTTTGATTAAACTTAACTTCTGATTGTGTCTGGATGTTAATACCTTACTGTTTATTAACTTGGATCTTAAGTTTTATATCTTTAAGTATTGAGTAAATTTGTGTAAGGAATGGTCCTCGGATCTTACATCCTACTAGAAACAGTGTTGTGCATTATAAGGGCTTAACCGTTATATGAAGTCCTCTTTCCTTTTTTAATCAAGGCATTGTTCAAACGTATTAACTATGTCACCTTGTATTAAATCTTTAGTAATATACGCATGATTATGTGGAAGTTATGATTGTGCAATCCTTGGAGTTAGATTTTTATACTCTAAGAAACTTTTGATATGACTTAATGGGAAACTTTTGTAATAAGTACAAAAAAGAGTAAAGTAGAAACGGAGACAATCCAAGTGAAAAGTAAACGAAATCGTTCTTCATTAATCAATTGAGTATGCATTACATATAATTCAAAAAAAAAAGAAAGGAAAAAGAGAAGCCCTAAGCTAAGTCCTAAGCTGTTGGAGGAGGATCTTGCTGAGAGGTACTAGTGCCCTCGGTCTTTCTCAACTCCAGCTCAAAAGGAGTCATAGCACCGTTTTCCTTTATCCACCGTCGTTGTTGAAAGGACGATGACGGTTCCACTCGTTTGGCTCAAGTCCTTCTCTCGCATCCACTCCTCCTTCCTTCTCTTTATTGGAACCCGAAGGTTCTCGTAGGATCGTGAATTTGCCGTGGGACCATCGGAGGTAGGGCAGGAAGAGTTGTCTCGTGGGTAGGAGTAGCAAAGCAGGAGCCTCTTCAATCTCCTCGTATTTCTAGGAAGCCAAACGTTCTCGACTTCCTCAAATCCGAAGATTGAGGAACTCCCGCTACGTTTAAAGCTTCCCCCATACTTTTTGACAGCATTCGCGGCATAAAGCCGCGAACTCCTTTGTCACCGCTCCTCGGTAGTGGCTACCCCTTCATCGAAACTTGCCCGCTGCGCTCGCAGAGAGAGAGTTGGAAGGAGCCGGCTTCTTCCTTCATCGCCGCCGCTGTTTAAGATCCGAGCACTCCCTTTGAGCTTGGGAGAGCTCTTCATCTCTTTCACGAAGGAGCTTGCGCCGTCCTTCTATCCGGGTCTTCATGGTCTTCAAGTTTGACTCGACCCCATTCTTCTCTCTCCTCGCCCCGCTACCTCCGAGGTCGCCTTCTCGTTCTCGGCAAGGGCCGTACCTAAGGTTTTCTCGCCCACCCTAATTTCGAAGCTTTCCGCCTCCGGCTATTTTCCGAGTGTCTTCAATAAACTTTTCAGCTACAAAGACCTCCCGAATAGCCTGAAACAAAGTACGATGGAGTTAGGAGCAATAAAAAAAAACAAACTTGCCTATAAATATTATTAAAGGTGGAATCTCTCCTAAAAAAAGTAGAAAAACTTACCTCCGCTAAGTCTCTTTTTAGAGAGAGGAATAGTTGTGGTCAGCTCCATCTTCTCCAAGGTCTCCATGTCCTGGGCAGCCAGAAGAGGACGTTCCAAGACTCGGCTGGTGGGCATGGCCTTGCCTTGAACCGCCCTTATACCGGACTCGGCAGAGATGGGAGAGCCGTCCAGCCCTTAGATCGGGGACCAGTGGTCGGTGCTCGGCGCACTGGCGCCCTCATCCCCGATTTCCCCGAGTTCAACCGAACGGGCTCTACCCTTGCCCTTGTCCGGCTCGCTGGGCCGGCGGGAGTTGTTGGCGTGGTTTCTTGGGGTCTTTAGTAATCGTCCCCTCATTATCCCCCTTTCTCTTCTTCTTGGGGTCCTCGGCCGGCAATTTTGGCTCACTAGAGGAGGAGGAGGAGGTAAAGTCGGGGGAACTTGGGACGTTCCCGCTTTCTTCTTCTCTCGCAACCTTAGCAGCCCTACTAGTGAGAAGACCTCCATTCGTCCCATGTCTTCTTCAAATTCGTCCTCGGGAAGGGCAACTACAAGCCACTTCGCAATGGGTGCCTTCGGTGGTTTCTTCTTCCTCGTCGGAAAGTACCACAACCGGTTCCCGCGAGGTCTCTCGGTGTCTTCGAGATGGAATTGATCTATCTCGTCGTCGAGTGTGTGAAGAAGACACCCGCTCTTCCGAATGACAAGCTTGCTCAGAGTGCACGGTGGGACCGTCGCTATCGCCTGGCCAGTGTACGAATGGTGTTAGAGCGTTCGGGAGGTCACGGCCGTCCAAAAATGGGGCCGAGCTACGTTTATCCTCTTTCGTCTTCGGTCCGCCCGCAATAATGGCGTCCTCTATCTCCCGGAAGTCTTTGGAAAGGGGGGTGTACCCTAGAATAAGACGAGCAACGGAGTGTGTCTTCACTAACGAACACCTCGGAGCGAAGTACCCGGCTTAGATCCGCGACGTTACGGACTTAGACGAGGACGCACGTGTTGCTTATCTCGCAAAAAAGACATCAAACAAACAAACTTGGTCGATTTATATAGAAGTTTAACAAATTTAAGCAAGTGTGAATACGCATTTCGTGTGTATGTGTTAAGAGAAGTTGAGTTGTGGGGAGATTAATCCTACGGCGTCGCACTGGATCCCCCCACTCAACTCGGCGTTGGAAGCCGTCGTGCCGCTTCCCGGACACGATCAAGTAGTCGTACTTCATGCCTTTGTTTGATTTGCTCAGACATGAGATTAGTCTAACGGTGCTAGACCGAGATTTAATGTAATAACCTACCTTAGAAATTTTATGGGACTCATATAGGAACACGACATCGTGCCATGTGAGATTTAAACCCATCTCGCTCGTTTGAGCATCTACACTACCTAGAACTCTAAAAACGTTTGGGAGGCATTGATCGGGACACAACCGATGGTTGCGGAGGTACTCCCTAGTTACAGTTTCATTGGTATGGTCATCCCACCCTCTATAAAGGCTATCATAGGAATGATAACCTCTCCCTCGTCCTAGAACCGGCCACGGCCGTTGCTGTCGGCGCATTTTAACCCTACGTCGCCGGGAATATGGTATTTGGCTCTAAAGCCTTCCATCCCGCCGGCGGTATCAACTAGACACTTGAATTTTCCCATTACGTAAGGACGATAGACTAGACTTTAGAAGAGAGAGTGTTTGTAGTGATAGCCGAGGACAAATATCGAGGAGAAAAGGTTAAGAATAGGGAGCAAGAACTTACAAGGTCAAGGTGTGCAAATCTCCACGGTTTTCTGCAAAGTAAGGTATGATGGCTGATGTCTTGATGGGATTACCCCCTGAGGAATTAAATGAAGGCGCGGGTTCCCGAAGCGTCACGACGTGCGAAAAGGCGGCCTCGAAATTATGTCTGTCCCGCCTAAAATTTCGTGGAGTAATGAGAACCGTTGGATGCCCATCTCACCGTTGAACGTGGCAGAGAAAGAGTAACTTACAGTAATAAATGCGCGCGTTTTTGAAAATAAAACCGCCAAGTGTCATCTTCTGGGACGCGAAACGATTTCCACACGTGCCATCACTTATAAAGTGTGTAGAGGGGATCATCGTCAGATCAAAACCCTATTTTTCTCCCTCGATGTCGAAAATTAGAGTTTTGATGGGCTATTGTGTGGAGCAAAAGGATCCTGGTGGGAACGTGGGGCCTTTTGGGCCTTGTTAAGGAAGGCCGACCCGACCCCGGGGTTAGAGATTGTTGGTGCTATGGGTCGGCCTATACGCCGAGGATCCGAGGATCCACCTCGAGGATGGTTTTCCCTGGATCGACATCAAAGAACCCGAGACTTCATGGTAAAGGTTAGGGAATGACACGGTCCAAGACCAATGGTTAAAGGGAGAGAACCCTTGAATGTCCTAGAAGCGCCGATGTTGGAAGAATATCAAAGGTAAAGGCTGCTACCTCCACATTAAAGACCCCGCACCTACCACCCCGGCCGCATTAATGAGGAAGTGACACTTAAACAAAGGGAAGGGAAACTTCTAGTTACTGTTCAAAGGCACTAAGAAAAGAAATATCTAGGCTAAGGGAGGAATTGGGGGCAACACGTGGATAAAGTATTAAAAAGAGGAGTATTTAAGGAGGGACCTAGAACAGAAACGGGACGGAACTTTTTGTAACCTAAAAAGAAAAAGGACAAAGAGAGAGATATAATATAAGAATAGCTCTTGGCTTACGTCCGAGGAGGCCTATTTACATTAATCCTTTTTGTTTCCAAGTACTTGCAATCTTTAGTTTGTCATTTCATCCTCATACACTTCTAACCTGGGTTTCAAGCCCACACTCTACAAATTCATATTGTTTAAGGCTCATTGGGCCTGAGCCCATAACTGTTCTTGGGTCCAGGTGCAATTGTGCACTTACAGTTGCTATTACCGCCGCCACCACCATTGCCACCGCCACCACTGCCGCCACATGATAGCAAATAATCGTCTAGTGTTAACAAGTGATTTTTTTTAACCCTAAATTATACTTATACATTTTTTTTTACTAAAACAATTTCTCAATCATTATGATAGCAAATAACATCTAGCGTAACAATAATATATTTTTTTAACCCCAAATTATATATATACAAATTTATCTTTTGACTAAAAAAAATTCTCAATCGTCATGACTCATGATAGCCTATTATCGTCTAGTATAACAACATTATTTTTTTTAAACCAAATTATATATATACAAATTTATCCTTGACTAAAACAATCGTCTCAATTGTCCGGAAGCAATCTTGGAACAATGTGAATTATGAAAGGGAGGAACTTTATAAGAAAATATATAAAATAGAAAACATATTTTTTTACCACTTCATTTTTTTTTGAGAAAATTTATCACTTCAATTAAATATCCCTTCTTTATTATTTTTTATTCTCTATTTGTCTCTCTTCCTCTCAGTCCCTTTCTCTTTCTCTTTCTCTCAACCAAGATCAACCAACAAAGTGATCAAAATTTTGCTCTTTCTTCTCAACTTAGCAGACCCACTGCCACCTAAACCCCCACATCACAATCTAGCCATAGCCACCTCCAAATACCTATTACCTAGCGACCATGATCACTACCAGATACCCACTGCCTAGCCACCATGATCACAACCCATCATCGCAAGATTGACTCACTGAGACCCATCAAACTCATAGCCCAACCATCATGATCACAACCCAAACCCCCACCATTGTTACCAAACCCATCAAGAAAAAACCCAACAACCCAAAATTGTAAACCAATCGGCAACCCACCACCACAACTCAATTAACAAACCACTAGCCCAACCACTGCCAACGACTTTATAAGTTATACTAGCTATTGGTGCCAATGACTTTATGAGATGGGTCGGAGGCATGGGTCTGAGGTGTGGATCAGTGGCTTGGGGCTTGGGTCGACTTGGGAGTTCGACGAAATGGGTCAGTTGGTGGGTCGGTAACGTTGAGCTTTGGTGGGCCGGTGACATTGAGGATCGAGTCGGGCTGGCGACAGTGAGATAGAAAGGTGAGAGTTTGAGAGAAGGTGAGATAGAGGGGTGAGAGTTTGAGAAAGTGAGTTCAGAGTGAGTTTGAGAGAGAAGGTTTGTCTTCAAAGAGCACGGTTTGGAGAATTAAAAAAAAAAAAAATTATTTTAAACTGGATGGAGAATAAAAATCAATTTTTTTTAACTCTCAGCTATATATAGTCGGGCCAACGGTAACTATATATAGTTGTGCACTGTAACAATAAAGATAAAATTTTTACCTTTAACTCTGCCATTGTAACCCTCTTTTTTATGTAGAGTGGTGCTATTTTTAGCAACACTATTGGTAGTGCTCTTACAAAGTCAACACTACCGTGGGTGACAAATTATCTATATATTTATGCTGCATAAAGTAACAGAATGTCAGAATCTTCATTATTACTGTCACTATAAAGTATAGACAATCTCCTCTCATCTCTCACTTTTTATCTTGGCGCATCAAAACCCCATTGTGATTTATGTTTTACTCCATTTTCAAAAGTATAAAACAAGAACAAAACAAAGAATTAAAATTTAATTCCCATAATTTACATTTAATTCAAACCCAAATTTCATTCTTCAAATGAAAAAATATCATAATTTTATTAATTTTGGTAACTGTCAATTGACTCAATTCATCCAAATCCATAAAAAAAAAAAAAAAAAATCAATAAAAAGTTGCATATAAAATGTTGATTTGGCACCTAAAAAAAAATCTGAAATAAGAACTTTAACTTTCTTTTTTTCTCCAGAATATCAAATTGAAAAAAAGAAAAAAGAAAAAGTGGATCCCATTTCTCATATCAGCAAAAACTGGTAGTATCAGTTTCGTTAGTAGCAGTAACTGGAGGAATCTCAAAGTGCCAAAGCCTCCCCACTCCATTCACCTTATACTTCATACACAAAAACTCTCTTGCATAACCCTTCTCTACTTTCCTATTCACATCGTGCAAGAACACGTGCGTCACACCCACTCTTGTTCTCGCGCGTGCCATCACCGCTGCCGTGTATATCGCCGCCATTCTCCCCGGCGCATCCGGGAAATACCCTCTCGGCGCGTCGATCATTATCATATCCCATTCCTTCTCGTACACCTCGCCAGGCAACTCGGTTAGAGCCAACCTGCAGCGCGTGTCTTTCAGGCGCGTGTTGGAGGGAGAGCAGTCCGGTTCGGACTCGTAGGTTGAGAGCAGGTTGTCTGCTTCGTAGAGGCGCGTGTGGTAGCGGACTGTGGAGGCGCGTAAGACAGGGGCGCGTTTGAGAACCGTCTGGACCCACTTGGGATCTTCCTCGAGGAACAAGGTCGTGCCACGTGGGTTTAGCGATGCCCACATGAGCGAGTCGTGTCCGAGGCCGAATACGAGGAAGTTGCAAGGAGCGAGGATTTGGAGGATGTTGAAGGAGATTTTGATCTCAGCGAGGGTTTGCTGTGGGACCACGCGTGACGTGGCGTAGTGGAGAATGGCGAGGAACTGAGTCGGCGTCGTCGTGGTGACCGCCGCTGAGTTTGAATTTGAATTGGGTTGGCTCAGTGAACAGAGGAACGAGTTGTCATTGTTGTTGTTGCTGAAATTGTTAATGGGGGTTCTGCTTAAGCCGACTAAGATAATTGTGGCGGTGATGGCGCCGGCAGTTACGGCGGCGAGAAGGCGGAGCTTCTCGGTAATGTGACGGCGATTAATGTTGTTGACCTTCATGTCTCAGCTAATTAAGCTGCGAAACAGAGAGGAAGCATTTGGGTTTGGTTTTATAAGAATGGATGATCAGACTATAGATCGAGAGTATTTTAAGATGGTGACGTGGCGTGAATTAATACGAAATAGTGGAATTAGCATTGTCTTTTTTTTTTTAAGAAAATAAACAAACAAAAATAACCCATTGGGTTGATGCAGTTATATTAGTACTATGATTTTTTTTTTTTTTTTAATATTCAATAGGTTCACTAAGCACAAACTATATTTAACACCATTTTCCTTTAACTTTGTTTAGCAAATATATATATATATTTAACACGTACCATTTAAAAGTTATTTCTCCAAATCTTTTATATTTTTCTAACATTTTGTCTTAATTGTATAGATTTTACTATCATTGCATTGTAATAATTATAAGATCGCGTTAACGGTTGTCGTTGGAGTGTTTATTAAAAAAAGTTTTAATATCACTTTTATGATAAATATAAAAAATTAGTTATTTTTTTCATATTTTTTTTTAAAAGTTTCTAAAGCAGTAGCCTTAGAGCATTTGTGAATTTTTCCCATAATTTATATAATATGTAAAAGTGTTTAGAACTTTTGGATAGCTTATGGTAAACAAATACAAATAGCGGTCAAAGATAATAAAAAGGAAGTAAAAGGGGGGAGAAACTTTTTAAAAGATATTAAATAAAGTTTGTTCTTAGCGAGAAAATTAGATATTTTTGTTTATACTACTAAGTTTTCTTATAATTTAGGCTAAACTATCCTTTCTATGTCGGTACGTATATATGCATGGATAACGTCCACAATTGGGGAAAGGTGAACGAGTTACAACATAGGGATCGAGCCAATTAAAGATTTTGACAAGAAATCTTGCGTGAAAGATTGACATAGCAGCTTAATTGTTTGTACATACTTGATATGTGGTGGTAAATTCTGTGTGATATAAAGTTGGTTTGATAGTAATGGATGGGCTAATAGATGAAAGGAAAGGGCACTGCCCCAAGTTATATACCTTGTTTGATTCGGAAACATTTATGGGAACATGAAGGTCCGTGGTTATATATAATATGTTAAATAATACTGTGAGATTGAGATTGCAGACAATCGCAGCAGCTGTCACATGATTCCCCAAATAAATTTAATACATAACCACTGCAATATATGATACATCGGTCACCACTCCACTACTCTATAAAGAAAGCTACAGTTTTCCTATCAAAAAAAGAAAAAAGAAAAAGAAAGCTACAGTTTGAGAGTTGGATTAAGACATCATCAGGTGGATTAAATAAACATTGCCAGATCTGGTTCTAGACAGCCAACTTAATTGTAATCACCATCAAGAAAAAGGGCTGGCTCTATTGGCTATCAAGAAAATGTTTTTGATTGATGAAGGTCACTGCCCAACGAAATTTCCAAAAAACTCACTAGTGTGAGTGATGCATCACCAAACATATATATCATTTTTATAGAAAATTTTCTCTAGCGGATGATACAGACACTATTTAACAAATAAAAATGAAATAAAAAAATATATATAAATGACACGGGGATTTTAAGATTATCAACTTCAAACAAAAGCACTAAATCAAAATCATGAATTCCGACTCATCGATTATAATAAAATGAGATATATTAATTGTAGGGACACGATTTTCAAACCAAGTCCAAAATGTAAAAGAGCTTGGCCCAGTGAACCCAGTACAATCAATTTGTAGAGAGTGAGTCAAAGAGCTAGGTTTTAGTGCATGGATAACAGTTAATATGGTTTTGGATGATGAGCCAACAAGAATTGAACCCGATTTGTGCGAGAAAGTTTGTCATCGGCACAGTCCGAGAAGCTCTGTTCTAGTATATATTGGATGACAATGGTTACAGGAATTGTTGAGATTGCTATAGTGCTTTCTCTTCTCCTTTTTTCATCCCCTTTTCATGAAGGGTTTCTTCCATTATATAGTTCATTTTGGATGATCTTAATCCTACACTTATAGATTTTTTGAGCCACCACTTGAGTGCTTATCCCATCAGACACCTTTTCTGCCCTTCTGTGAGTTGTGATTGCCGAGGTAGCATTGTTCAGGGGTCTTTTCCACATAAATGCGGTCAGAAAGTTAGCTGCAGGGCATTCAATGTGGTGTAGCAGCTTTTCCTTAAATATTTTTGAGTCATTATCCCTATTGTACGTTCATGATGCTCGTTCTTGTCATTAGAACATCCTGGAAGATCACTTTGATCATTAGGATCTATACCCGATCCGCGTTTAGCTTATCCAAGGAGATATTCCTCCTCGGACTCGGACTACTCACGATCTCGGCCAAAGCCCCACGCTCTCGGCCGAAGCCCAAGACCCCACAATAGCCCCTCAAAACTCTGGTTTTTTCCTCTCATCCGAGAATAAAAGTTGGGTTTTGAATTCTTAAGAGTTAATTCTGCTTTGATCCTTTGATTTACACCCGGGGGAGTGTCGTTTCACGCGCCCCATATTTGTACTGTAAATTGTTCCTTTCAAAGCTACCAATCTGAGGATTTAGTTATAATATTGGGCTTGTCTTGACATTTAGTAAGAAACAAATAGATATCATGGAATGTTAATTCCCTAAAGTATGTGGTCTGAGGAGCCATGCATAACTAAGGTTCCGTTTAAACACTTTGAAAGTTGTCATGGAGTGTTAATTTTCTCACATTATCTGGTCCGAGGACCGAGGCATGATCGAGTTATAGTTTAAACACTTTGAAGAGAGATGTCATGGAGTGTTAACTTTCCCACATCATTTGGTCTGAGGACCGAGGCATGATCGAGTTATAGTTTAAACACTTTGAAGAGAGATGTCATGGAGTGCTAACTTTCTCACATCATCTGGTCCGAGGACCGAGGCATGATTGAGTTATAGTTTAAACACTTGAAGCGAGATGTCATGGAGTGTTAAATTTCCCACATCATCTGGTCCGAGGACCGAGGCATGATTGAGTTATAATTTAAACACTTTGAAAATTGCTAGTGTGTGTTAATTTTTCCAAAGTAGGAGGTTCGAGGACCCGACATAGTTAAGGTTCTGTTTAACCACTTTTAAAGATGCCAGTGTGTGTTAATTTCTCCAAAGCAGGAGGTCCGAGGACCCGGCATAACTAAGGTTCTGTTTAACCACTTCTAAAAATGCTAGTGTGTGTTAATTTCCCCAAAGCAGGAGGTCCGAGGACTCGACATAGCTAATGTTCTGTTTAACCACTTCTAAAAATACCAATGTGTGTTAATTTCCCTAAAGTAAGAGGTCTGAGGACCCGGCATAGCTAAGGTTCTGTTTAACCACTTCTAAAAATGCTAGTGTGTGTTAATTTCCCCAAAGCAGGAGGTCCGAGGACTCGACATAGCTAATGTTCTGTTTAACCACTTCTAAAAATACCAATGTGTGTTAATTTCCCTAAAGTAAGAGGTCTGAGGGCCCGGCATAGCTAAGGTTCTGTTTAACCACTTCTAAAGATGCCAGTGTGTGTTAATTTCCCCAAAGCAGGAGGTCTGAGGACTCGGCATAGCTAAGGTTCTGTTTAACCACTTCTAAAGATGCCAGTGTGTGTTAATTTCCCCAAAGCAAGAGGTCCGAGGACCCGACATAGCTAAGGTTCTATTTAACTACTTCTAAAAATGTCAGTGTGTGTTAATTTCCCTAAAGCAAGAGGTCCGAGGACCCGGCATAGCTAAGGTTCTGTTTAACCACTTCTAAAAATGTCAGTGTGTGTTAATTTTCCCAAAGCAAGAGGTCTGAGGACTCGACATAGCTAAGGTTCTGTTTAACCACTTCTAAAGATGCCAATGTGTGTTAATTTCTCCAAAGTAGGAGGTCTGAGGACCCGGCATAACTAAGGTTCTGTTTAATAACTTCTAAAGATTAGAAGATATCAATATATACCTTCCAAAACTAGCCCCGCTGCAAAGCCCCTTTGAATTACTCATATGTTGCTGCCACTTCCTCTAATGAAGGTTCAGCGAACTCGGCCAGTAGATTCGCGAGGACCTGGCCCTTGACAGAGGTACGAGGCATGTACTTGATGTCAGAAGCCCCTAGAACTATGCCCCATTCAACAATCCTCCCCGTATAAGCCGCACTTAGTAGTATAGACCTAAGCGAAAGCTAAGTTAGGATAACAACTGTGTGTGCCGCATGTAGTGATTTGCTCACATAGTAAACTGGCCACCATAATGGCTTTCCCCAGGGAATCTTGCTGGTGGGGGCCTGATCCTACCATATTTACCCGTTGCACTCACTACCACACAAGCTCTTCCCACAGATGGCGCCAATTATAGGGACACAATTTTCAGACCAAGTCCAAAATGTAAGGGATCTTGGCCCAGTGAACCCAGTACAATCAATTTGTAGAGAGTGGGTCAAAGAGCTAGGCTTTAGTGCATGGATAACAGTTAATATTGCTTTGGATGATGAGACAACAAGAATTGAACCCGGTTTATGCGAGAAAGTTTGTCCTCGACACAGTCCGAGAAACTCTGTTCTAGTATATATTAGATGACAATAGTTACAAGAGTTGTTGAGATTGCTACAATGCTTTCTCTTCTCCTTTTTGCATCCCCTTTTCATGAAGGGCCTCTTCCATTATATAGTTCCTTTTGGATGATCTTAATCCTACACTTATAGATCTTTTGAGTCACCACTTGAGTGCTTATCCCATCAGACGCCCTTTTTGCCCTTCTGTGAGTTGTGATTGCCGAGGTAGCACTGTTCAAGAGTCTTTTCCACATAAATGCGGTCAGAAAGTTAGCTGCAGGGCATTCAATGCAGTGTAGTAGCTTTCCCTTAAATATTTTTGAGTCCTTATCCCTATTGTACGTTCATGATGCTCGTTTTTGTCATTAGAACTTCTTGGAAGGTTACTTTGATCATTAGGATCTATACCCGATCTGCGTTTAGCTTATCCGAGGAGATATTCTTCTTCGAACTCGGACTACTCACGATCTCGGCCAAAGCCCCACGCTCTCGACCGAAGCCCAAGACCCCACATTAACCGTAAGAAAACAAATGGAGGCTTGATGTAGACCTTATATTAAGAAGTAAAGTGTTGTAACTTTTCCCTTTTTTATATGGGCACAAAAAAGTTTCAGGTTTTAAACCACCATATGTCAAAATAAAATAAAGTAAATCATATTGCGATTCATCATAACTCAAAACAAGATTGTTGTAAATATTTTTTAGATTATTTTTAAGAACTCAATTAAACCACTTGAAAACAAATTGTTTTCCTGAAGATATATAATTTTTTTTTTAAAAACGTTTTACTTTGAAATAAATGCTATCTCAATAAATAAAAAGTCACAAATTTTTTTAATTTTAAGATTAAGTCCTTTGTATTTGGTTTGAACTCTTTGATATGAACATTTAGGTCTAGGAGCTGCCCAATTGGCCCTTCCCCATGATGGTCGAACAAGTCAGTCCTTCCTAATTCCCACTAATGCAGCATGGCCCATTCAGACCTCCCCCAAATACACGGCCACTTAATCTTTCTACACTAATTGCTGGTTTAGTCAACAAAACAATTGGAAGGACAGAAAAATAAGTTAGAAAGTAACGTTAGTATTCATTTGGAGACAATTTATCTAGCTTTTTGTTTAAAGTGTACTAAAATATAGTTGTATCTTAAAAGTTTTTGAAAAAGGAGAAAATGCAGGAAAAAAAAAAAAGATTTTAAAAACTTATACATAAAAGCTAAAAGTTAAAAGTTGAGCTTATAAGCTAGTGCCAAATATAGTTTAAGTCAATTTGGTTTCTATATTTTATGCCTACACTTACAATTTTTAAAAAACTTAAGATGATCCTTCCTTCTAATGCACGACCAGTTAGTTAACAAAGCAATTGAACAATTGCAAAGATTGTCATAGCCTCTTAGTGACAAGTAAGACTAACAAAATCAAAAAACTATCGTATCAAGCAAAATATTAATAATAGATAATAATAACATAGACGCCCACCAATGAGTTGCAGAAGATTCCTCTAATATTCTAGGATAGAATTTTCCTATGAGATTGAATTTTCCTATGAGATTGAATTTTCCTACAACTTAATTGATTTGTAGAAAAATTACTTCACTCAACTATTTTCCATTCAAAAATAGTGAAAGTTTAAGGGTATAATAAAGTCTCACAATACTTTTATAATACCCTTGTTTTGAGTTGTGGTGGGTTTGGGTATCTTATTTTATTTTACTTTCACCTATAGTGGGTTCACACTTTAGCTTGTTGTAAAAATATTATGCAATTTCTTATATCTGTAGAAGAGTTTATCATGGGTTTGATACTATAGCCGAGTTAGAACCCCCCCCCCCCCCAAGCACGCCCAAAATTCTTAAATGTTAATGTTATATGGGTTTGTTAATTAATCTACTTATCCTTTCTTATATTAAAATTTGAATTTCTTTCCTATTATATTTTCGAACCCTGAATGTTTTTGTTAGAAATATTAAGAGATGCTAATCATTTGAGGCTTTGAGGTACAAAGTTCTTGGCAAATGGCATTTCTTTTTTGATAGTAAGTAGCATGTGTGAGATGGCGTATACCAAATTCCAATGTTGAATGAGAAGGTCGAACCTGTTCAAACTTTTTATAAATTGTTTTATGGACAAAAAAAATCTCACGTTTTAAACGACCACACGTCAAAATAAAATAAAGTAAATCATATTGCGATCCACCATAACTTAAAACAATAGTGTTGTAAATATGTTGTTCAATTTTTTATTAGGGAAAAACTTGAAGTAACTGGTATATTCAACCATACATCCAGTATCACAACAAAGACTGGTTGTCAGAAACAGAGATTGCTATGTCCAATTTGGCTTTTCGAAGAATCATAAAAGGAACTGTCTAAGTATCCTTCCTTTTTCACCAAAAAAAAAGAAGAATCATAAAAGGAAAGAAGATAGTTTTCAACCTGGCAGAGAAGGCCAACCAAATTTTGCATATTCAGGACCATCCGACTTTGAAGAGTTGTATTTGTCACTTTTGCAACAAGTAAAAGAAGTTCAGAGTAGTTCTGGAAGCATGGATTACAAGTTCAGTTTTACTTGGACTTGTTTATAAATCTCTTGATGAATTTTACTAAAAAAAAAAAAGTAATATTCTATGAGGGAGTACGAATAAAAATATTGCCATTACATCCTCCTCTTCAGATAAAGAACACCACTCGTGGCAAAACAACATTTTTCTTTTTAGCATGGCATATTTTGGACTCCACTTCAGTGAAAAAAATACACGCACTAAGGTTGGTACATTAGAAATATAACAGGACAGATACACGAACCCTACATAATGTCATCAGAATCGCTAATACACCTAAATGAGTGCCACTATCAGAAATTTCCCAATAATCTTCATTATGAACCACAGCAACTTGACTTTTGTGTAGCTTGACCACCATTCTGTGTCTGGTCTGGCTTGTTAATCTTGAGAGATTGAGGCTGAAAGCACCAGACAAGATAAAAAGTCTATTACAATCTAATATTTTTTAAGAAAAGAAAATGGAATTCCCATGTTTGATGGCATAAATCTACTGCTTTTTAAGAAGAGAAAAAGAATAGATCACAGAGAGTCAAAAAGGGATTTGGAACCACACACACGCAAAACATACCTCAACTTTGGAATCAGTTTCTGCAAGCCTTCGCTTAATATCCCTTGCTATTGAAAAGAAAACCTCCTCCACATTCAAATTTGTCTTTGCACTCTGCAGAATATTTCTTTTGGTATGAGCTGAACAGAACAACTGGTATTTCAAAAGTAGATTACATATTGATAGTATATTGTGACTTACAGTTTCAAAGAACTTGATGCCATACTCATCAGCAAGAGCCTGACCCTTAGAGGTAGGCACGGCCTAGAGAAAGAAAGGGAAACGTTATAGTTAACAACATAGAACACATGGTCATGCACACAAATACAGACAGAGATAGAGAGAATGAGGAGATGATCATATACAAGCCCAGCCAGCACCCAAGCTTTTAAGGCTACAGACTCACATATTGATCCACAAGTCATCCTTCTCTCATACTTTTAAGGTGATTGCATGCAGGATGGTATATACTGCACCAGTTATGCAAGGCATGCAATAGAAAAGCCCATCAATGAACTTGGCATACAGCCCACCATGTGAAAAGGCAGAATTTGCTGCCAGTTGATTAATCACAAAACACCTACCCTTTTGCTTTCATCCATATCAGCCTTATTTCCCACCAGTATCTTGTTAACATTGTCAGATGCATGTTGTTCAATGTTGCGAATCCAGTTCTTAATGTCTGAACAGAAAGAGATGGCTCAGCTCCATAAAGAATTGAAAGAGATAGAATTAATTGCAATATCTCAAAAAAGAAAAAGGCATCACAACTGGCACAACAATCACCAACTCTAAATGAAAATATACAAAAGAAATTTTACTCTGACCACAACAAAAGGTGAAACTATACTTCTTTTTTCTTTTTTATGATAAGTACATTAGTACAAAAGATGAAACTATACATGCATATTATAGTAAATATCCAACAAGACTGGCTGATAAATCCGTCAAACTACAAATACTATAAACTTATAAAACTAAGCAATTGCTATGCAAATTCCAGATGCTGAGACTAAAACAGGAAGAGAAAGGAAGCGAAGTTACTGTTAAAAGATGACTCGTCAGTAACATCATACACCAGCAAAATACCCATGGCTCCTCGGTAGTAAGCTGCAAAAGATATAAATAACATAAGCAAACTCCTCTACAATCTAAAGATAATGCAAGATGCAATTCAAATAAAAATGAACCATCCTTACAAGTATATATCAGACCTCCCATTTTATATGCCAGCAAGCACAAATGTTTAGGAACCAAATACATGGTGGGACTTCATCAAAGGTCTGATATCAACCAGATGGTATCACAACTACTTTGAGCTACTACATTTGCATTTCAGGGTTTAAGAAGATATGCTTTTTGGTTCATTTGGACAGAGGCATTTATAGAGAAGGATTTGAATTTGAATTTTTAGTTTAAATGCCTTGAATAGAGTATGAAATGCCAATTCCTATCGATGAAATTTGTGGAGTGCTTGGAGCTTTATTAATATGTGGGTTTGAAATAATTAGGTTTAAGATATCATTTCAAATCCATCATGTCACAACTGTTTTTGTTTGGGCAAAATCTCTAAAATTCACATCATCATGTGTTGTTAAATCTAAATCAAGCATTTTATATTAGTTATTTTTGTTAAAAATCCCTTGATTTTAAAACCAAAAATCCAAATGCAACCTTTCTTAATTCTCTAATTGAAAAGCTCAACAGCTGGGTGGGTTTACAATGTCAAGGCTGGAATATGGACAATGCTTCAATTGTCCAAGGAAACACTCATCTGCAAATAATGAGGAGACAAACTAGCAACAATCTACCCACGTTGAAATCAAAGACGCAACAAACAAAAATCCAAAACACAAACCTGTTGTGATAGTTCGAAACCGCTCCTGACCAGCTGTATCCCAGATTTGCAATTTAATTCGTTTGCCATCAAGCTCAATGGTTCTTATCTTAAAATCTATGCTGTTGTGAAAATTTAATATTGAAATCACAAGAAATACCAAGACAGATATAAATGCATGTATATGCAAGTCCTCAACCTCAAGCCATCACAGCAAGGTGCATGTAAGTCACCACCCTCAATAAAAGAGGTGTCTAGAATCATTATGAGCATGACCAATTGATTATATAGCCTCTGAAATTTTGAGATCATTTCATCAATTTATTGAAGTCTTTTATGTTGTAATATAAATAGAATGAATATAAAGGCCAATAATCATTCAAGTGTCCTTAATTTTTTCCCTATTCACATAAGAGGTGCCACAATTAGTTACCCATGATCCTCATCTTGGTATCAGTTTTTGCTAGGTGCAAATTTGCAAAATCAATAATTGGATAAAAACTGAAGTTCCAAGGGATACAAACCCAATGGTGGTAATAAAACTAGTTGTGAAGGAACCATCAGAAAAGCGCAAAAGCAAACAACTCTTGCCCACACCTGCAGAGATTTGATAAGAATGTCAAATAACCAACACAAAACAAAAAAAAAAACAAAAAAACAAAAAAACACACACAAAAAACAAAAACCAAAAAAAAACTATCATATTACGTTTGGCCATTTTCAGGAATTTGAAGTCCTCTTTTTTGGCTGTATATATATATATATATATTTTTTTTTTTGGGAGGGGGTCTACTAGGTATATAGGTTGCCTACCTAAGGCCATAGGCCAGATGCCCTCAAAGCCCTTCAATTACATACAACCTATCCCTCTAGGAGTTTGAACCCTGGCAACCTCCAGGAGAACCTCAGCAGATGCTACTAGGCCATTGGCAACTTGAAGTGCTTTGTTTTAATATAATATTCAAGTGCCCATGACCAGCTTAAAAAGGAGGCATGTAGAACAGAGATCATCCTTAAATTTAAACACTAGCTAAAATCTTGTGTGCAGATATGACGCTAAGTCAAGGATGCATTGTCTAGAATGGTAGCAATGTCAAGTAACATGACCTAAAGTCAAATACGTGTGATAAAAATGAATGATATATTTAGAGATTGTGTTACATTGGGTGAATCCATAATCAAAAGATCAAGATTAGGGATCCATGACACTCAACCTGCAACCAAGTAAAAAAAGGAAAAACCAAGAACCCGCAAAACAAGATTTGGTAATTTAACAAGAGAAGGCTTTTGCATGATTTTGGAGTTTAAAAAGAAGAAGACAATACAAACAAATAATCCTCAAGCTTTTAACATCACTAATATATACTGGAAATGAAAAGTATAGATATGCAAACAAACATGGAGCTGATCAAACAAACATAACTCATCATACATCACATTTGGCTGCGCAACACAATAGAGATGTTCATAGTAATCTCTCTCTCTCTCTCTCTCTCAACCAAAAAAAAAAAATGTCTAGAGCAAACCCATCAAAATTTAGCCCCACAGAAACAGAATTAGCAAGCCTTGCCTCCATTATGATTTCAGCTCCATTTATTTATTTATTTTGCCATCTACACATAAAGCATGTAGGAAATTATAGCACAAAGCTGGAGAAAACCAAAAATCAAGCAAACCCATTTCTGAACGATAAAAAAAAATCCCAAAAAAATCACAGCCATCTCATTGAAACCAACAGCCTAAAACCAATCAAATAGAAAATGAGATCACATACACATTTGTTGACAGACCAAATCAAATGCAGTAATGCACCCATACCAAAATTTAAAATCTATAAGAACAAAAAGATTTAAAGAAAAAAAAAATCTCAAAGTTTATATCTCACAAAAGAAAAAGAAGACTAACCACTGTCGCCAATAAGGAGAAGCTTGATGAGGTAATCGTAATCGGCACGAGCCTTTGCTGGTGGTGCAGCCATCGTTTTATCTCCAAAACCCACAAACTCGATTCCTCTCTATCTCTCTCTCTCTCTCTCTCTCAGTCTCTGCAAAGTGCAAACAAACCCAAAAAATGAAAGAGAAAGATATAAATGGAGTGTGAATGTGAGAGATCGAAGTTTTGGAAATGTTAGCAAGTGGTCTGCAACATATTCAGAAACGATCCAATAGTTATATAGTTTTTTGAGTTTGAGTTTGAGTTTTGGGTTTGGTTTGGTGAATTTGGGTGACTGTGTCTCTCTCCGCGTATAAACTGCGATAAATATAAATATATATATATATATATATATTTATATTTATATTTTGAGAAATCTGCTATAAATATTTTATCACTTCACGCTCTTTTTATTCTTTTTCTTTTTTGACGCACAATATTTAGTAACAATTGCATGCAGAGTTTAATGCACATTTTTTTTTTTTTTTGAGAAGCGTTTAATGCACACATTTTAAAACGTAGAAGGATAATCTTTTTAAGTGGTAAAGAGAGAAATGATATGGTCACAATATTTTTACAATAAATTTTAGGCGAAAATGCACTTTTCGTCCTTACATTTTGGGTCAATTCCTATTTTGGTCCCAAAATTGATTTCGTTACGAATTTCGTCCCTAAAAAAAGAAAATCGTTTTTAAAATGGTCCCTGCCGTCAACCCATTGACGGAAACCTCCTACGTGGCAGACGGAAGGTCCTGCTTGCTGACGTGGCGATGACGTGGCCATTAAAATATTATTAAAAATAATTATTTGGAATTTTTAAATGCCACATCAGCATTTTAATTAATAAAAAATTTTAAATTTTTTTTTAATTCCTCAATTTTAATTTTAATTTTAATTTAAAAAATAAATAAAAAACAAACAAAAATTTTACTTTTTTAGTTTTAAACGATTTTTTTATTTATATAATTAAATTAATTAGAAAATTCAAAAAGCTTGATGTTTCTCATTTCAGAGAACAACAAGCTCAATTGTTTTACTAAACAATACCAAAAACGTCTTCCTCCTCCCTCTCTCTAATCAACAAGAACGAAGGCCAAAAATCAACTCAAACTTTCCTCCTCTCATCAAGAACACCTGAAGCCAAAAACCAAAAAAAGAAAAGAAAAGAGGAAGATATCGATCTGGGTTGAACAAGACGGACTGGGTGGTGGAGGGAACGAGCCGAAGGAAGATTTGAACGATGGAGGTGACGAGCCTCGGTGGATCTGGGCTGTCGGATTTTCTCTCCGATCTCTCTGGGTCGGGTCTTTTGGCTTTGCGTGGTGGGTCAGATCGACCTTTCTCTCCTCCACCGACCCCAACGAGTCCACCTCCACCACCGAAGCAGCGACACTCTTCTTCAGGTCCACCAAGTCGAAGGAAGATCTGAACGGTGGAGGTGACGAGCCTCGGTGGATCTAGGTTGATCTTGATTTTGATCTGGGTCTCCGATCTCTTTTTTTTTTTCTTTTTTTTCTTTTTTTGTTTGTGTTGTTGTGATCTGGATTGGAGTTATTGGTTGTGGGTTTGTGTTCTTGTAATTTGGGTTTGATTGGGAAGAACATTGCTGGGTTTGATTGGGAAGGACATGAAGAACAAGTGTAATGATCTTGTGAAAATTAATAATGATAAGTAATTTTTTTTAAATTAAATTAGATTTAAGGTTTTTTTAAAATTTATTTTATTTTTTATATTAATTTTCTGATGTGATTCTGTTTAAAAAAAAATTAAAATGCTGATGTGGCATTTAAAAATTCCAAATAATTATTTTTAATAATATTTTAATGGCCACATCATCGCCACGTCAGCAAGCAGGACCTTCCGTCTGCCACGTAGGAGGTTTCCGTCAATGGGTTGACGGCAGGGACCATTTTAAAAATGATTTTCTATTTTTAGGGACGAAATTCGTAACGAAATCAATTTTGGGACCAAAATGGAAATTGACCCAAAATGTAAGGACGAAAAGTGCATTTTCGCCTAAATTTTAAGTGACAAGTTGTTCATGTTGGGTTAAAAAAGTAATCTCAATGCTAAATTTAAATTTGAACCAATAACAACTAACTACCTATAATTTGTTGTAAAAATGTTATAGACGTAACATTTCTCAAGTAAAAAGTAGTAAATTGCTGACAATAACGGAGTCAGGAATTCAGAATTTGTGATTTGGGGGCAAATTTTCCTTTCTTGTTTTTGTCCCGACTTTTAATGAAAAACTTGTTTGAGTTTGTTTGTTTGTTTGTTTTCTTTATATCATTTTCATTTTCAATAATATATTAAAAAAAAATGTGATTGTGAGAATGAATAACAGAATATGAAAACAACTTTTTGGAATTATAATTTTTAGCAAAATGAGTTTGATGGCTCTTTTGCAAAAAAAAAAAATTGAAAATTATGAGAAAAGATTATGAGCATATTAGTTGAAAAAAGTAGTTTTTTTTTTTTTTTTTTCATATGTAAGAGTCAAATGTCAAATAGGGTACCCAATACTTTTTGTTTTCACATGAATAAGTCATGTTATATTGTTTTTATAGCCAAATTTCACTTATATTCTCACATAATTAGTTTTAGTAATTTGATACATGTTAATTACAACTTATGTCGCTTATGTTAAACTCATAAAATGGTTAAATTATAGTAATTAAATCCATATAATAACCATTTGGGCATCTAAAGCACTAAAACCCTAGAACTTGACTCAAAAACAACATCAAATTATGATGTTGTATTATTTCCAAATTTTATTACAATACACTCAAACCATTTAATGGCTTAGGATTTGATCTTCTTGGGTTTTACTTTGAATTAGTTTACTTCAAATCAATTTACTTTGATCTAACTTTGAATAATTGTGCTTCGAGTTAGTTTCTTTATTGATAATTCACTTCGAATAAGTGGCATCGGAAATAACACAGACTTAGGAATTAGAACTTATTCTCTAAGGAATTGTAATCACTTTAGCTTTTTCATCTTCCATTGTTAACTTGCATTACAATAAAAAGTCATCTTAATTGTGGCATTTCTAACCCCAAATCCTATTCTATGATGTCAGATTCCACTTTGAGTTGGGTTTTCACGTTAAGTTTCACTTGAAGTAACTTGTAAACATTAATAAAGACCAAGCTTTATTAAAAATTGGTTTCTGCTGACACTTTTCTACAGGTTATGCAATCAGTAAGAGAAGGTGTTCCATTAAAAGGTTTGTACTTCTTTGCAGCAATTTTATCACACTTTTGCATCTAATTCTAAATGCAATTTTGTGGCTCCACATTCATCTACCAAAGTAAACCCACCTCTCGATGCCCATAATTCACTTATAAAACTCGTGACAGAACCAACTGATCTAGAGAAATGCCTTAGTCAATTACCTTCACTATCTCTAAGGAGGACTCCTTCCCCTGCTAGCCTAAGATTACAGATTGAGGAGTCATCTGTATTGAGTTTTCTTCTTTTTCTGGTAAAAATCCGTATTGAGTTTTCACCACTTCAAAGGATGGTAATCATATTAGGCTTGGGATAGACACTTTGGAACCATGAAGAAGAACTCCACAATCTTTTTGAAAAAAAACTTCAAGAAATGAAGTTTTTACCACCCTACTCCTGAAAAAAGAAAAAAATTTCTCTGCAACCATAATTGTTAAATACCATAGGAAATATGAACTTCTAAGGAAAGTGAAATCTACAGAAAGGAAGCCATTGCGAAATGGCAAGTAAAAGGGACTAGCCAAGGGACCAAGAATTCCCATCCTAGTCCAAAAGGATACAAAAGAACAATCCTGAAGTACACATGTTGAATTAATTGTTTTAGTGTGTATATATACACACACACATACCAACAAAGAGGATAAGTAGCAGAAAGATTGAAGCATCTTGAACCGAAAACTTAACAAACCGGGACATTGTTGTGTAAGCACATCCAAAGGCAAAAAAATTAGATTCCAGGCAGGGCAGTAAATAAACTAAGCTGATCTTGAACAACTTGAGCTCGACTCGATAAAAAGCTTGTTCATGTTTGTTTGTTTATAAACAAGCCAAGTTTGAACCTTAGTTCTAGGCTCGTTTAATAAACAAGCTGAGCCTAAGCAAAAAAATTTGTTCATGAATAAGCTTGTAAGCTATTAGGCTTGATACACAACAATTCAAGCATAGATTCATTTATAAGTTTATATGTATTAGAAAAATATACTCATTACACATATCTTAATAATGACATAATCAATATGAGACAACTACTTATATTACCTTAATTTTTTCCTTCCCTTTAAACTGATAAAGAACCACTTTAGACTATAGTTATATTTAAAAATAAATAAATAATTAAGTAGGCCATATATGATCATTCCCTATCAATCAACTAAAGTAAAGATATGAAACATGTTAGTATTTTCTCATTTATAATAGTTACAAATAGATATTTTTCTAGTCCTTTACCATCTAACGTGAATGTAAAAATTGTATTTTGAATAATTATTGAAACTATAGACAATGAATGATGAATGAATGAATAATTATGTAAATTATTAATTTGAATAATGGCTAATCACAAGTAAGACTAGATGCATGATAAAATGAGTATACTATTTTCTTTTTCTTTTTTCTTAATTTTAGAGATTTAAGTATTTAATAATGTAATTTTTTTTAGATCTCAAGTTCAAAAACTTGACCTGAGCTTGAGTTTGAGCTTGATATTAAGCTTGAGTTTGACTTGACTTATTAATCAAGCCAAGCCGAGCTCAAGCTTTTTGGCTTTCCCACAAGCTCAAGCTCAAACACTATTTTTAGACTTGTCACAAGCTCAAGTCAAGCTCAAACTTTTGATTTTTCCTAACGAGCCAAGTTTGAACATGCACTACTTAACAAAGCTCGGCTCGTTTACAGCCCTAATTCCCGGCTTTGCTTCCAAACCCAGCTTCCATATTTAGTAGTAGTGTATTGATACAAAAGATGAGACATTCTTCAATGAGTACAGTTGGTCCACTTTTGAGTTCAGTTCACACTAATGCTGCAGGGAGATATGCCTTATTTTGGTTTGGGAGTCACTACTAGTCTACTACAAGTCTAGCGCCATGATTGGTTTCACAAGTGGTAGCACGCACTAATCTTTGACAAGATGCCATGATGATCACCCATATTTTGCTCATACCTAAAGGTAACTGTAAGTAGCTCATGATGGATACGGTGAGTTGGATTTTTGTTCTATACGTATTCAAACTACTTTGGGGTTCACCATACTCTTTTTGCTGTGGTTTTGGGGGTTCACACAGTCTTCAAAGGGTATGCTTGGAACTCATTGTTTCATCTACTTTGGGTTCATCAACTTTTTTTTCTTTTTCTTTTTCTTTTTTAACTTAATAAATAAATAGTGGATGAATAAGTAAGTAGTCATTCTCATGTTGAGAGTGACCAACACTTTAGGAACTCTTGAAATTAAAAGAAAACAAAAGGTGATACTTGCGAGTCTCAACGTGAATATCAAATTCAAATACGGCTACTGCATTTTCGAAACGCCAAGGTTTCACAAAAGTTGCAAGAGAAAACGTCCTACGTATACATATATGATTCCAAAATTCCTACAGGTCTAATTTAATTTGTGGTCATCAAAAAGTTGTGCTTAGAAGTATATACCAAGAAGATCCTCCAACCAACCCCACCCTTTTCTACACCTACAAAAAGGTCACTCTTTGAATAATTGTGCTTTGAGTTCGTTTTTTTTTTGGCTAACCTTGAGTTAGTTTCTTAATTGATAATTCACTTCGAATAAGTGGCACCAAAAATAGCACAGACTTAGGAATTAGAACTTCGGGGCTATTTGGTAAGGTGTTTTGAGCAATAGTTTTCAGTGTTTAAATAACATTACACGTATTTTCACACTTTTTCACCTACACGTATTTTCAAAAAATACAAACAATGTTACTATACAACATTACCAAACGGCCCCTAAGGAATTGTAATCATTTTAGTTTTTCATCTTCCATGGTTAACTTGCATTACAATAAAAAGTCGTCTTAATTGAGGCATTTATAACCCCAAATCCTATTCCATGACGGTAGATTATGTTGGAGTAAGTGTGTTTCAAACTCTTAATCTATGCTTGTGTCCCACATTGGTTAGAGATGAGCTCTCATATAGGTTTATAAACCATAGCATCTTGAGTGGTAGATTGAAAGAAATGGGCTAAGGGTTAGAGTTGGGCTTAGGTTGAACTTGGACTTGTCTCTATCTCTCTTGGGTCTCATTCCTTTTCTTTCCTTTTGCCTTGGCCCAATCTGATTTTGCCTGTTGGGGCATTTAATGAGCAGCCCGTTGGCTGCACAGTAGCCGTTGGTGCACAGCCCAGCAGCCCTCACATCTTAACTTAAAACCTTAAAAAATCATATTATTCAACACACATAATTTCTCTCTTCTTCTCCAGCCGTATCCCTCTGTTTTCTGCTCTGTTTTTTTTCTTTGCTGCACAAAGATTTCAGCTCAGAAAATTTTAGCTTCAATTTTTTTTAAGAAAATGAAAGGCAAGTAAGGTTGTTCCTAGTTATTCTTGATTGAGTGTGTGATCAACTTGTGGAAATTACTATAGTCTAATCTTGGGGGGTTGTTCGGCCAAGAGAGTCATTCACACCGAGTTCTACTCTGGGTGGCACGAATCAACCTTTAAAGACAATGCATTTTACGTGATTCTATAGTTTGTGAGATTTTTCTAACTCTATCTATTTATTTTTGTCATTGCTAAAATTTTTAGGGTTTGTATTGTTGAATCAAAACTTGTTTATAAACTTGTCATTGCTAAATAATTATTTAGCCATATTTTCCAACAATTTTAAAGGTTGATTAGTGTGTTTTAAAAATGAAGAAACAAGTTGTTGATTCTCTTAAGGTCATTTCGGAAATTACAAAGCTTGAGGCTTTTGATGGAAATAATTTTAAGCGTTGGAAAGAAAGGGTTTTGCCCATTTTGGAATTTACCGAAATTGATCGGGTTCTTTATGAGCCTAAACCCGAAGATGATCCTAAAAATATAGCAAAGTGGGAAAAAACAAATAAATTATGTGTTCATACTATTAAGTGTGGTTTATCTAACAAGTTGTTTGATAATTATTGTCATTTTACTTGTGCTAAAGATTTATGGGATGAACTTAATGATCGTTATGGGTTTGAGGATGAGGGTGCTAAAAAGTTTGCTACGGCTAAATTTATGTCATTTCAAATGGTTGAGGAAAAAAGTGTTTCTAGCCAAATTGAAGATTTTCAAAAATTAGTATCCGACTTAGCTAAAGAGGGTGATGTCTTACCCGAGAGGTTTGTGGCTCATGGCCTTGTGTTTAAGTTGCCGGACTCTTGGAAAGAGTATAAACACCGGTATAGCCACCATAGAACCTATTTGAATCTTCAACAAACTATCGTTGATATTCAAATTGAAGAAACAAATAGGATGTCGGAAAAGGTTTCTAGAGCTAAGGAATTTACTTCCAAGGCTAATATTTGTAAAGGGAGGACCCTCTAGACCTCCACAACAAAATAAGAAACATGATTTCAAAGGAAAAGGAAAAGGAAAAGGAAATTTTCATAATAAAAATGGCCCAAATCCTCAAATCCAAAAGAAAAAGGGTAATTGTTTTATTTGTGGTAAGGTAGGTCATTATGCAGCAACATGTAGGGTGAGGGGGAACTTCAACAACAATAAGAACAACAACAAAGGCTCTACATCAAATAAGGCAAATGTGGTGTAAACTGAAGAGATCATTGCGGCCGTGGTGTGTGAGGCACACTTGGTGACAAAAGTGAAGGGATGGGTAGTTGACTCGGCTTGTACAAGACACATTGGTGCATTCAAAGAGGAGTTTAGTTCCTACACTCCTATGGCGGAAGGAACCGAATGTGTCTATGTTGGGGACAATAGGTCTGTGCCGGTGAGTGGTAAAGGGAAGGTACTCTTGAAGCTAACTTTCGGTAAAACTCTTTCACTCAATAATGTCCTTCATGTACCTCACTTGCGACATAATCTCATTTCGGTACATTTACTTGGTAAAGCCGGTATTAAAGTCTTATTTGATGGTGGCATAGTTACCTTAACTAAGAATGAAGTCTTTGTTGGTAAGGGCTATGATGATGACGGGCTTTTTGTACTTAATGTTGATCAAGTTATTAATGAAAGTGGTTCATCTTCTTGTGCTTACTTAGTTGATTCCATTGATGTTTTGCATGGTAGACTTGGACATGTTAATTTTGGCTATATAAAGAAAATGAAAGAATGTGGAATTATTAACTCACTAAATGAAGCTAATATGGACAAATGTGAAGTTTGTGCCGAAACTAAAATCACCAAGAAACCTTGTAAATCCATAACAAGAGAAACCGAGCTTCTTGGATTGGTACATAGTGACTTGGGTGATTTAAAACACACAATGACTAGAGGTGGTAAAAGATTTTATGTGATATTTGTTGATGACCACTCTAGGTTCACTAAACTTTATTTACTAAGAACCAAAGATGAAGCTTTGGAGATGTTTATAAAGTATAAAAGTGAAGTTGAGAACCAAAAGAATAAAAGAATTAAAAGACTTAGAACCGATAGAGGTGGTGAATATGAGTCTAATCCTTTTAAGGAATTTTGCGAACAAAATGGCATAATACATGAGGTAACTCCACCTTATTCTCCGGAATCTAATGGAATAGCCGAAAGGAAAAATAGAACTCTTAAAGAGATGTTGAATGCTATGCTTGTTAGTTCTGGGCTATCTTCCAACATGTGGGGGGAGGCCATTCTTTCGGCTTGTCATATTCAAAATAAAGTACCCCATAAGAAAACCGGTAAAACTCCTTATGAACTTTGGGAAGGGCGTAAGCCTAACTTGGAACACCTCAAAGTGAGGGGGTGCTTGGCTAAGGTCATGCTACCCGAGCCTAAAAGGAGAAAGCTTGGTTCTAGAACATGTGATTGTATGTTTATTGGTTATGCTTGCAATAGTTCATGCTATAGATTTCTTGTCATCAAAAGTGATATATTAGAATCATACACTATTATTGAATCCGAAAATGCCATATTTTTTGAGCATGTGTTTCCTTTGAAAAATAAGGAAAAAGTATTGCATGATTCTATTGAAATTTCTAATGACTTTATTGATGATGTGCAAGAAATAAGAAGGAGCAAGCAAGCTAGGAAGGAAAAGGATTACGGTAACGATTTCCTTGCCTATGTTGTTGAAGATGAACCTGTAAGTTACTATGATGCAATTAAATCCGTAGATGCACCTTTTTGGTTGGAAGCAATTAATAATGAATTAGAATCTATTATGTCTAATCATACTTGGGAATTAGTTGAGCTTCCACCCAAGGTTAAACCTATTGGTTGCAAATGGGTGTTTAAAAGGAAATTAAAACTGGATGGTACAATTGATAGGTTTAAAGCTCGCTTAGTAGCCAAGGGCTATAAGCAAAAACATAATGTGGATTATTTTGATACTTATTCTCCAGTTACTAGAATTGCATCTATTAGAATTTTATTTGCCATTGCTTCTATTTACAAACTTGTAGTACATCAAATGGATGTTAAAACTCCTTTTCTAAATGGTGATTTAGAAGAAAAAATTTATATGGAGCAACCCGAGGGTTTTGTAGTTCTTGAACAAGAACGTAAAGTTTGTAAGTTGGTTAAATCTTTATATGGTTTAAAACAAGCACCTAAACAATGGCATGAAAAATTTGATAATGTTATGCTTACACATGGGTATGTGATCAATGGTGCCGATAAATGCATATATAGCAAGTTTATTAATAATGAAGGTGTTATTATATGTTTATATGTTGATGACTTACTTATATTTGGAACTAGTCTTGATGTTGTGCATGATGCTAAACACTTTCTTGCCTCTAATTTTGATATGAAAGATTTGGGTGAGGCAAATATAATCTTGGGCATCAAGATTCTTAGGGATAATGATTGCATTACACTATCACAATCTCACTATGTAGAGAAAATTCTTAAAAAGTTTGAACACTTTGATATGTCATCTATGTCTACTCCTTTTGACTCTAAGGTTCACTTGTTTAAAAATCGTGGTGATAGTGTTTCACAAGATAAATATGCACAAATCATTGGTAGTTTGATGTTTTTGACAAACTGTATTCGCCCTGATATTGCATATGCTGTTGGTAGATTGAGTAGATATACTCATAATCCTAGTATTGAACATTGGGATGCAATATCTAGACTATTAAGATATTTAAATGACGCTTTTGATTATGGTTTGTCATATTGTGGTTATCCTGCTATATTAGAAGGATATTGTGATGCTAATTGGATTTCTGATACAGATGAGGTAAAGTCCACTAGTGGATATGTGTTCACACTAGCTGGAGGGGCTGTCTCTTGGAAATCATCCTAGTAGACTTGTATAGCGAGATCCACCATGGAATCAGAGTTAGTAGCCTTAGAAAAGGCTGGGTCCGAAGCCGAGTGGCTTAGGAGTTTGTTAATTGATATACCATTGTATACTAACTCTATTGCCTCTATTTGTATGCATTGTGATTGCCAGGCTGCCATAGCACGTGCTAAGAACAAAATCTATAATGGGAAAAGTCGACATATCCGATGGCGGCACAATATTATAAGGCAGCTCATTGATAATGGTGTAATGTCCTTGGACTTTGTAAGGTCAGAAAGGAATTTGGTTGATCCTTTGACCAAGCCACTAGCAAGAAGGCTGGTGAGTGAGACATCAAGGGGGATAGGACTGATATCCAAATTGTGACACTATGGCCAATGCCCAACCTCTATGATGGGTGATTCCACGCAAGGGGTTAAATGGGTAGAGGTCATTTGTGGTCCATATGGGGACTGTCAGTTTTATGTGTTCCGCTATCTCATTGAGGAGATTAGTGATGAGTCCATCCCTATGGTGTGAGACAGTGCTAAGTTGCAGATTGTTGGAGGTTGAGCTCTAGCTCTTAATGGATCCATAGTCCCTACCTGTTGGGATGGGGTGTACTGCACACACTCTTGATGGATGCCACCTATGTAGGAGTGGAAGTTGTGCCGCTTCCTATGAGACTTGGGTAGGTCTCTAGAGCTCTCATGAAACCCAATGGCGCATGGCCTGTATAAGGCGCCAACCCGCTTATGGAACAACCTTAGTAAAGAAAGGTATGTGGGTGGTAAGTTTGGTTATCTAATAGCTTGGTTAAAAGAGTCTAACTCTACCATTGTCTAGTAGTTCCTACTTATTTATCCTAAGTATGGTTAAAACCTTATGGTACCATATTGATGCATGTCTTCTTGAGTTTATTGCCTTTCCTAGTTTAGTGTTTGTAACATGTGGGGGATTGTTGGAGTAAGTGTGTTTCAAACTCTTAATCTATGCTTGTGTCCCACATTGGTTAGAGATGAGCTCTCATATAGGTTTATAAACCATAACACCTTGAGTGGTAGATTGAAAGAAATGGGCTAAGGGTTAGAGTTGGACTTAGGTTGAACTTGGACTTGTCTCTATCTCTCTTGGGCCTCATTCCTTTTCTTTCCTTTTGCCTTAGCCCAATCTGATTCTGCCCGTTGGGGCATTTAATTTGCAGCCCGTTGAGGCATTTAATGAGCAGCCCGTTGGCTGCACAGTAGCTGTTGCTGCACAGCAGCTGTTGCTGCACAGCCCAGCAGCCCTCACATCTTAGCTTAAAACCCTAAAAAATCATACTATTCAACACACATAATTTCTCTCTTCTTCTCTAGCCGTATTCCTCTGTTTTCTGCTCTGTTTTTTTCTTTGCTGCACAAAGATTTCAGCTCAGAAAATTTCAGCTTCAATTTTTTTTTAAGAAAAGGAAAGGCAAGTAAGGTTGTTCCTAGTTTTTCTTGATTGAGTGTGTGATCAACTTGAGGAAATTACTATAGTCTAATCTTGGGGGATTGTTCGACCAAGAGAGCCATTCACATCGAGTTCTACTCCGGGTGGCACGAATCAACCTTTAAAGACAACGCATTTTGCGTGATTCTATAGTTTGTGAGATTTTTCTAACTCTATTTATTTATTTTTGTCATTGCTAAATTTTTTAGGGTTTGTATTGTTGAATCAAAACTTGTTTATTTAGCCATATTTTCCAACAGATTACACTTTGAGTTGGTTTTCACGTTGAAAGGACATAGAGAAACCAGAAAAACAAAGAGAGAGAGAGAGAGAGAGAGAGAGTTTTTCTGTTATTGAAAGAAACTGAGATTGATGAAAAATGGCTTAATTACAATTGAGTTTGTTATGTAAATATATATATATATCAAGAAGAAAGAGTAAGAAAATATTTAGAAAAATATCTCACAAATCGAGATTTACACGAACAAACAATAACTAACTCTCACACGTGCACATGTATGAACACTTGGCTAATCTAACTCACATAACATAAACAATAGTGTTCTATATAACAAAAATGACATTGTTTCTATACATGAGAGTCTTTCTTCTTGGACGACACCGTTTTTGGTGTTACCATTGGAACAGTGTTTGCTTCATTTGTAACATCAAGCTTTTCAATTCTGCAGCTTGGGCTTTCATCCCCCTCAAACAAAAGGGGAATTTCCACATGAGTTTGGATGTAAGCCAATGAAACCATGGAGAGGCAAACCTTTAGTAAAAATGTCAGCAAGCTGATCATGAGAAGAAATGAATTTCACCAGACGATCATGCTTGAGAACCCTTTCATGAACAAAATGGTAGTCAACCTCTATGTGCTTGGTTTGAGTATGGAACAGAGGGTTCGAAGCAATAGCCAAAGTATTGACATTATCACACCACAGTAGGGGAGGTTGAGGAAGAAAAATACCCAAATCTCTAAGTAGCATACGAATCCAACAAAGTTCAGTAGTTGAAGTGGCTAAGGCTCTATACTCGGCCTCGGTAAAGGATCTAGAAATAGTTGTTTGTTTCTTGGAAGACCAAGTAATGGGGCAATTGCCAAAGAAGACAACAATCCCAGTAATAGACCTACGATCAACTGGATCCTTTGCCCAATATGCATCACTATAAGCAGATAAAGAATAGGGACTAGGTGTAAAAGCAAGACCATAATGTAAGGTGCCTTGAATGTATCTTAAAATACGCTTAGCAGCTTGAAGATGGTTTTGAGTAGGAGAACTCATAAATTGGCATGCCTGCTAGACTACAAAGTACAAGTCAGGCCTAGTGAAAGTGAGATACTGAAGAGCACCAACAAGACTACTACATAGAGTAAGGTCAGAGAGGAGAGAGCTGTCATGAGGAAGAAGGTGTTGATTAGGGAAGCAAGGAGTCTTGTAGGTTTGCAATCAGTTATAGTAAACTTGGGTAACAGATCAGAGGCATACTTGGTCTGATGGACAAACAAACCTGTTGAAGTATAGTCAATTTGAAGTCTAAGAAAGTAGTGAAGACGTCCTAGATCCTTGAGATCAAATTCAGAACTTAGTTGATGAATGAGAGAGGCAGTGAAGGTAGAATTATTGCCAGTGATAATGAGATCATCAACATACAATAAGAGAAAGACTAAATGACAACCATGTCTATAAATGAATAGATTTCCATCTGCACCTGAGGCTGAGAAACCAAAGTGAAACAATTGAGAAGTAAACCTCTCAAACCAGGCCCTAGGGGCTTGTTTAAGACCATAAAGAGTCTTATGAAGTAGGCGGACATGCTTAGGGAATTTAGAATCAACATACCCTTGAGGTTGAGCCATATAAACCTCCTTCTTCAAAAAATCATGCAAAAAATCATTACTCACATCAAGTTGCCTCAATTCCCAATTATGGTTCATTGCCAAAGCCAATAGCAACTTGACAATGGCAAGCTTCACAACAGAACTAAAAGTCTCCTCATAGTCTAATCCATATTGCTGAAGATAGCCCTTAACAATCAATCTAACCTTGTATCTAGCAATTGTACCACCACTATTCCTTTTCAACTTGTACACCCATTTACAAGTAACAATATTCTTATTAGCAAGTCGAGGAACCAAAGACCAAGGCTTCTGCTGTTGAAGAGATTTAAATTCAGAATCCATAGCTGCAACCCACTAAGGATGTTTAGCAGCAACAGCAGAAGATGGTGGTTCTGTCATAGTGCAGTCATGATGAACCTACAAAGCTTTAGGCTTATGTTTTGATCTTGTAACCATAGGATGATTATTATGAGTGACAAGTAAGAAGGAAGTAGGAGTAGGAGTTTGAGTAGAAGGAGAGGGAGAAGGAACAAGAGTGGAGCTAGATGGGTTAGATAGAGAGGCAGTAACAACAAGAGGCAAATCAGGTGGAGATGGTAATAGAGAAGTAGTGAGGTCCAAAAGAATTGAGGAAGGGGAACTACCAAATGAACAAGGAACATCAGCAATATTAGAGATAGAAGTAGATGATGAAGGAAACCAATGAGAAAAATCAAATGTGAAAGGAATATGAGGATCAGTGTATGCAGAATTATGAGCAAAAGGAAAAATAGATTCATTGAACAAAGCAAAACAAGCAATGTAAATTCTATTAGAAGAATCAAGACAGATATAACGCTTGGATAAAGGAGGATATCCAAGGAAGATGCAATCTTTGGACCTGGGTTGAAGCTTATTTTTGTTGTAAAGTGTCAGGTATGGATAGCAGACACAACCAAAAGATTTAAGAAGAAGGGGTGGTCTAGAATAAAGAGTCTCCCAGGGAGACTTGAAATTCAAAATAGAAGAAGTAATCTGTTGATAAGATACACAATAATGGAGAAAGCATAAGACCAGTAGTTATAGGGCAGATGGGATTTGTAGAGAAGAGAAAGGACAATTTCAATTATACACCTATGTTTTCTCTCAAAGACACCATTTTGTTGAGGTGTATGGGGACATGAAGTCTGATGAAGAATTCCATTTGAAGAACAAAAGGCTTGAAAGGCAGTGTTAGTGTACTTAGTACCATTATTTTCCCTAAGGACCTTGATCTTGGTAGAGTATTGGTTTTCAACAAGAGCTATTAAGTGCTTAAACACAAATAAAACTTCATGCTTATGTTTCAATTAAAATAACCATGTAAATCTTGTGCAATCATCGACAAAGATCACATAGTAATTGAAGCCAAGAACAAATGTGAGAGGGGCAAGACCCCAAACATCACTATGAACAATATCCAAGACAAAATTAGACACAATGGAAGTTTTGTTCAAAGGGGATTTGTGCATTTTAGCACTTATACAATATGTACAAGAAGAACAAAGTTCATCAATTTTAGACAAAGACACATTCTTTATTACATCTTTCAAAGTAGAATATAAAAGTCTAGAACTTGGATGTCCAAGTCTGTGGTGCCAAACTAAGAGCTGATAAGGTTTGATAGAAGTGAAAGCAGACACACTGGACTTAGAGTTGAAAGCAGCAGAAGATGAAAGTGTGGAAGCAATTGGAATGGGATACACTTCGTCCTTACTGAACCCTTCGTAGAAGATCCTCCTCGAAGGCAAATCCTGAATTGAGAACTTCTCAGCATCAAAATAACAAAATGCATTATTTTAAAGACACAATTTATGAACGGACAAGAGATTGGATGCAAGATCAGGAACTCTAAGTATATTATTAAGCCTAAAATTATGAGTTGAAGTTTGAAGCTCACTATGACCCACATGAGTGACAGGAACCTCTTGTCCATTGCCTACTATAACTATCTCATTACCTTGAATTGGTTGCTGATGCAGTGACAACTGAGATAGATTGGGGGTAACATGGTCTGAGCATCCAGATGCAGTAAGCCAACCATTGTAGGTCTACACTTATGAAGAGTTAGCTCCATTGAAGCCAACTTAGCAGGAGCATGTTTTCCATGATATGAGAAATCCACCTGTGATAGCAATCTATTGCTAGATGACCATTCTTACCACAGATTTGGCAAGTTGGCCTATTGGATTGAGATTGACCTTGTCCTCCTTGAGACTTAGATTGATTATACTGTGAACCTGAATTAGGATTATAACCTGAATTACCATATCCATCAGAATTGTAACCACCATTACCATATCCACCATAATTATGACCACCATTAGTATTATATCCATGACCTCCCCTTCCTTTTTGATTATTATTTCTACCACCTCTTCCTCGGGGAAAGCCTTGACCTTGAGGCTGAAAATTCATTGCCATGGCCACTGAATTAGGATCAACATCATTATATCTCTTCTTAGTCACTCTCTCTTCAACATTGAGTAGAGTGTTCAATTCTTCAACAGATAGAACATCACTACAAGTCCTGATTGCAGAACTAAAAGAATCACATTCAGATGGTAATCCATCAAGAACTATATGAAGAAGCTCTTCATCATCCAGAAATACTAAAACAGTAGCTAGCTTATCACGAGTTTGCTTGATCTTTTGAAAATAACCATTTATTGAATCAGTATCTTTCTTGATTGCATTCAATTCATTTCGAAAACTCATCACATGAGACCTTGAAATTGAAGCAAATCTCTTTTCTAACACGTTCCACACTCCCTTGGCAGATTTTTGCCCAATAGTGAGAGCAAGAATTGAAGGAACAGAGTTGAATTAATGAAAGAAAACATAGCTTACTCATGGTTTTTTCAAAAAATGGAACTAGGATTAATCTCAGTAGTGAAATTACCAGATGAATCTTTTAGATAACTATTTGAAGCTATGATAGAATCATCAATCACATCAATCATTAAGTAAGTTTCAATAATTACCTCAATTTGATGCTTCCAAACGATGTAATTGTCATAGTCAAGCTTGACAGTCATCATCGAAGACATATTAAATAGCAGAAGCAGTGAGGCATTAGCAGGTAAGGCTGTAGTAGATATAGCGGGTATTGAATTTGAAGTAGAAGATGAAGAAGTTGAGCTTGTGGAAGCCATTGTTGTGGATCGAAGCTCTGATACCATGAAAGAACACAGAGAAACCAGAAAAACAGAGAGAGAGAGAGAGAGAGAGAGAGAGAGAGAGAGAGAGAGCTTTTTTGTTATTGAAAGAAATTGAGATTAATGAAAAATGGCTTAATTACAATTGAGTTTGTTATGTACAAAATATATATATATATATATATATATATATATATATCTAGAAAAATATCTCACAGACCAAGATTTACGCTAACAAACAATAACTAACTCTCACACGTGCACACGTATGAACACTTAGCTAATCTAACTCATAACATAAACGACAACGTTCTATTTAACAAAGACAACATTATTTCTATACATGAGAGTCTTTCTTCTTGGACGACACCATTTTTGGTGTTACCATTGGAACAATGATTAAGCTCTTCAATTCTGCAGCTTGGGCTTTCATACGTTAAGTTTCACTTGAAGTAACTTGTAAACATTAATAAAGACCAAGCTTTATTAAAAATTGGTTTCTGCTTACACTTTTCTACAGGTTATGCAATCAGTAAGAAGGTGATCCATTAAAAGGTTTGTGCTTCTTTGCAGCAAATTTATCACACTTTTGCATCTAATTCTAAATGCAATTTTGTGGATCCACATTCATCTACCAAAGTAAACCCACCTCTCGATGCCCATAATTCACTTATAAAACTCGTGACAGAACCAATTGATCTTGAGAAATGCCTTAGTCAATTACCTTCACTATTAGTCAATTACCTTCACTATCTCTAAGGAGGAGGACTCCTTCCCCTGCTAGCCTAAGATTACAGAATGATGAGTCATCTGTATTGAGTTTTCTTCTTTTTTTGGTAAAAAACCGTATTGAGTTTTCACCACTTCAAAGGATGGTAATAATATTAGGCTTGGGATAGACACTTTGGAACCATGAAGAAGAACTCCACAATCTTTTTGAAAAAAATTTCAAGAAATGAAGTTTTTACCACCCTACTCCTGAAAAAAGAAAAAAATTTCTCTGCAACCATAAATGCTAAATACCATAGGAAATATGAACTTCTAAGGAAAGTGAAATCTACGGAAAGGAAGCCATTCCAAAATGGCAAGTAAAAGGGACTAGCCAAGGCACCAAGAATTCCCATCCTAGTCCAAAAGGATACAAAAGAACAATCCTGAAGTAAACATGTTGAATTAATTGTTTTAGGATATATATATATGTATACACGCACACATACCAACAAAGAGGATAAGTAGCAGAAAGATTGAAGCATCTTGAACTGAAAACTTAACAAACCGGGACATTATTGTGTAAGCATATCCAAAGACAAAAAATTAGATTCCGGGTGTTGCTTCCATACCCAGCTTCCATATTTAGTAGTAGTGTATTGAACTATTGATACAAAAGATGAGACATTCTTCAATGAGTACAGTTGGTCCACTTTTGAGTTCAGTTCACACTAATGCTGCAGGTAGACATGCCTTATTTTGGTTTGGGAGTCACTACTAGTCTACTACAAGTCTAGCGCCATGATTGGTTTCACAAGTGGTAGCACGCACTAATCTTTGACAAGATGCCATGATGGTCACCCATTTTGTGCTCATACCTAAAGGTAACTGTAAGTAGCTCATGATGGATAGTGTGAGTTGGATTTTTGTTCTATACGTATTCAAACTACTTTGGGGTTCACCATACTCTCTTTGCTGTGGTTTTGGAGGCAGTATATCGCGTACCCGGCATATATATATGCCGGGTCTCTCACACACGGTCTTCAAAGGGTGTGCTTGGAACTCATGGTTTCAACTTTGGGGTTCGTCAACATTTTGTTCTTTTTTTCTTTTTTAACTTAATAAAAAAAAATTGTGGATGAATAAGCAAGTAGTCATTCTCATTTGAGAGTGACCAACACTTCTAGGCACTTTTGAAATTAAACAAAGAAAAAGTTGATATTTGAGTCGGAAAACATTTTGCTTAAAAGGTATTTTGCAAGTATCAAAGTGACTATCAAATTCAAATACGGCTACTGCCATTTTCGAAACGCCAAGGTTTCACAAAAGTTGCAAGAGAAAACGTCCTACGTATACATATATGATTCCAAAATTGCTACAGGTAACTTTTAATTTGCGGTCATCAAAAAGTTATGCTTAGAAGTATATGCCAAGAAGATCCTCCAACCCAACCCCACTCTTTTCTACACCTACAAAAAGGCCACTAAGTTTTTTTCAACTTTCTAAGGCTTCATAAACTTGTCTTCCATAATGTCCCTTCACTTTGGCATATATCCACTGTAATTCTTATAGGGATCCTATGGATTTGGAGCCTGCAGGAAGTAGCAGTGACAGTGAGGATGATGCCGATGATGATGACGGCGACAATAAAGAGATACTCATCCTGAAAGTTAGCTCGTGACAGGAAGGAAACTTGCACCACGAGGGCAACTACTATCTTTGGCAATGTAATATATGTGTAACTCTCACTTGAGATGATAATAATCTTAGATGTGCTCAACCCATCTTGAAGGTGGAAGTGCCATATTTACCGTATATCTAATGGCCTCAAAATATATCTCGGAGAAATCCTGCTACATCATGTACTCTTTATCACGTGAGTTTTGGATTTTAATGTTTATATATTTAACTTGTTTAAATATTACCGTTACTATCATATCTTTTATCTCTTCCTTTTAAAAGTATTCACTTCTGATTTGAAAAAGTTTAGCCAAATTTCACAAAAGTAACTTATTTTTTTAAATTTAGAATTTTCAATTGACCTTACATGTATCTCAATCTTCATTTTATAATAAATCCAATTAAAATAATATAAATAATATTTTTTTTTTTCCTCAAACATCCACCATGCCCAACTCAACCCATGTCATATAGGGGCTAAATCAACCCACACCCAACCTCATTATAGCCACCGTAGAAATTAGCTATCTAGAACTAGATCAGCATCACGGTTCAATCAATCCATAACAGAGATTTGACGAGAAGATAACACCAAATTGACCACTGTAAAAGATGTTCCACAACAATAATTCACGACGGCCTATGTTGGCACCTAATGACCACCGCTCATGTGAGAGAGAGAGAGAGAGAGAGAGACCTAACTTCTAAGAGTCAAAGGAAAGAGGAGTTGAAGAGGCCAGAATTGAGAAAGAATAAAAGGTAATTAACAAATAGATGAAAGATATATAATAATTAATAACTCATTGTAGCAATTTAATAATAATAATAATAATAATAATAATAATAATAATAATAATAAAAAGTTGTAGACATGATGTAGAACCAATTTTGTATGTATATGACTATAATTTGACCAAAAATAATATTAAGAGCATTGATATTAATACAATAATATGATTGATTAGAAACTTAATGGACAAAACTTTCTTGCAAACCAAATTGCCATTTATGTAAAAGTCAAAAATCTAATCTCGTATCAACAAACACAAATTTAATGCAATCAAATGTTGCTATTAAAAATAGAGTTGTTTCAAATGATGATCATTCTTTAGTTGGAACTTTTGGGATTTAATCAAATTATAAGATTTCTAGAGACAAAGAGAAGGAATGAGTTAAATTTTTTGATAATTCGATAATTACGATGACAAAGGAGTTAAAGGTAATGAGAGAAATGAGTTAAAAGGTAATGGGAGAACTCATTAGTATTAGCGTTGCTTTGGATCAACTTTTCTCAACCCTCTTAAAGAAATCCATGTCAAATAGAGCTTATGCCCAAACACCAACTATGACTAGAAATTATGTGAGGCTACTCAATTATAGCTAGTTTAGGGTTTGAGAGTATAAAATAGTCAATGTCACTGATGTTTTTGAAATTTGTTATTGGACGAAGTTAAAGTAACTTGATCTAATGGGCAATTTAACACGTTAAAAATACAAATCTAATTCAAGATTCCTTCAACACAGCTAAAGAACTTCCACCTTAAAATATTCAAGCAAATTCTAACAGCGGGAAAAAAAATCTTGGAAATACAAGGAATATGTCTTGTTTTGATATAAGATAACTAATGTTAATTGTTTTTAAATTTTAAACCTAGTTTTAGGTATGCAGTAACCTTTTGGGTCTAAAAAGTGGTTTAAATGGGATTAGACATATAAAAATAGTTGTAAATAATAGTTGTATCAAATTTACTTCAAAATCAAGCCTTTAAAATTTTGGGTGCTTCCATATTCCCTTTGGAATTTTATTTGAAATATGAATTTTTCACATGTATGAACTAAAATTGGTTCTGATTTGATTTTAGACAAACTTGATAAATAAAATTACTTAAATAAACTGATTAATACAATGACCAGACCAAGTGGATACTTCAATGATCAAAGCCTAAAAAATTGTAGTAAATTGTGATTCATATAACCCGATTGAACGATAATCAAACATGTAGTCTATCCAAAGGTGGAAGACTGAGAGAAAATGAAAGGCAACATTACAGTCTTCATAAAATGTGGGTACACAAATTGCCACTCACACAGACACACATTGAATGAAACACAGAACCATCCTATATTAACCGAGTTGGAAATACACCCAAAAATTCCTCTCAAGCAGAAACTTAGAGATCACTCTTGAAATTAAGCCTAGTAAAAAAATCCAAGCACTTTACCACCAACATTCTTTCTCCTAGCCTCTTCGTGATCCATGATACCAGCAGAAGTCGTCAACACAATATATCCAAACTGCAGTTTTCAGAAATATATCACTCAGGGAAAAAAAATAGCAATCTGTATAACCAAATCAAATTAAAAAGATGTAATGCAGATCAAAGTCCACTTTTAAAAAAAAAATATATATATATATATATTTAAGTCACAGAATTTCATTAAAAATGAGCAAGATAAAGTGCCATCCTAATACACAGGGCGTATTAAAAGCATAGCAAAGAAAAGCAAAAAGGGACAAGGAGAGAAAAAGACATAAACAGCTGATAACAACAACAATAACAGATTTGACCATCCTTAACCGATCCCAATTTTTTTGGGATCGGTTATGGATCCTAAACAGATTAGTCAAATGAGGCCATTAATTTACATTAAACATTCTTCATAAATTTAACCATCAGTATAAGCCAATCATCTGAAGATTATATTCACCCTAAACCAAACATCTTTCATCACTCTTACCATTTAATGAAAAAGGAAACGACATAATCATATTAAGGTAAAATAACATATTAGGAGACATCTGGCTTGAAGGCTTGCAGTAATAAAGAAACAGCAAATTTCCTGAAAAAGACTTTACAAGAAGCATGTGGTGCTAACCTGTCTTGAGGGGAGCAGCCTTGCAGTCCAACCTTCAATCTCTTTGACACCCACATCAAAACGAGGACTAATAACCCCACATTTGTTGAGCCTCCCGTTTAGTTCAACAACAATTTTGCCAGCCCTGTGGTCATCAACATACTCAAACTCCCCAATGTAACCTATAGAGCAACATCAAATATATTAAAAGAGAATTTAAAATGTCTGAGTATACAAAAATAAAAAAATAATTAAAGGTGACTTATGATAGTATACCATGCTTCTGCATAACCAGGAGAAATTTAATGATGACTTTTGAGGATGGCCTGATCATGACCTGGCGCTTCCCCCGTTTCTCCGCATTGTACATGCTCTTAAGAGCATCATTCAAAACACTCACTCGCACCATTGCTGCAGCTACATATTTTAATAACCATATCAATGACTAAAACAAGGGTCTGGCACACAAAGCAAATATGCAAAAAGAAGTAGACACACACACACAAAGAAAAAATATTTCTGAATCAAGTATGAAACATTCTATATAATTTTTGTAATGGCCCTGTATCCTTTAAATTTTGGGGGAAAAAAATAAAAAGAAAGAAATGATGCGTATTTATGTCAATCTAAAATATCACAACCACATTACCCTTAACCAATGAAGCCTTCAACGAAGTTTATGCCATTAAGAACAAATCAACTATAACCTACTCTTGTGGCCAGTCATATACATCATATAGCAAAACCCAAAATTTCACAATTGCTACAAAAGCCACTAGCTTTATATCATATGGCAAACCCCAAATCAAGAAATCATTCAATTTAACAACCGTACCCAGAACAATGCAAAACCAATTATATAACACACATCTAGTTGCTAACAACCATACAAACTCAAAGAATAAATGGAAGCAAATGTTTCTATTATGTACGCTCCAAAAAAAAACCACTCATTTGCTTAAATCAGTTGTGCTCTAACCCCACTGATCACCAATCCATTTTTAGATTGAAAAATTCAAACAGGCACGCACATGGTATTAGCTAAAAATCGAAAACCAAAAACCCAGTAACAAGGAGCGAGCACAAAAGCCAAAATGAAACAAAACCATACGACACACGCAGATAGATAATAATAATAAGAATAAAACAACAGATCGAATATCGAAATATTGAAAGTTTGAAACAGAAATCCTAAAACGAATCGTAGAAGTTTGAGGATTTTGTTTTGTTTGGTCTGTTGTTCTTACCGTAGGTATAGAAGTAGAGAGAGAGAGAGAGAGAGAGAGAGAGAGAGCTGAGCAGAGGCGCCTCCAAGAGAGAAAAGCTTAATAGAGCCTTCCTTCGAAATTCCTCTATTTGGTTTTGGAAAAGAAAGACATTGATTTACCAATTTGGTCTTCACCTCAGCTAGGGCTCCAATGGGCTCTCTCCTCTGTTAATGGGCTTTTAAAAGTACTGGTGGTTTACAACTGTGTGTTGGTCCAAGCTCGTCTTAATGTAGAAGCAACCCATAAAGACTTTATAATGGGCCCAATTAAATGTTTGAAATTGGCTCAACTCACTATTTTCTCTTACTTTGCATTATTAAAAAAAAAAAAACTAATTTATTATAAAATAAAAAGGGAAATTAGTAAGGCTAGAGTAACTAAATATAAGATTTTATATGTGGGTTCCAGTTAGCTCAATTAATAAAGTCTCTGATGATTGTATAAGAGATTTGGGGTTTAATTCCCGCCTACACCAAAAACTGATTGGTATCTTGGTTTGATAATAAATAGTTATCATCAAAAGTGGACGCTATAGATTAGAACTCTCTAAAAAAAAATTAGAATTTTATATATAAGTGATCATCCACTTTATATTTGCTGTAGTACAAGTGGTTCTTTTCCTTTTTATACAATATATGTGTCTATTTTTTGCAACTACATACTATATATCATATACTATATAATAAAAGTTGAGTTTAGAAACTGTGGTTACGCCAAGTGACTTCACCAAATTGCAAAAAAAAAAAAAAAAAGATTTAAATATATATATATATATATATATATATATATATATATATATATATATATATATATATATATATATATATATATTTGTTCTTATCTTCTCTTCATATAATTTCTAAGTTGTTAAAAATCTTAATTGAATTACGATGCAAATTCTAATCCTTTTATTATTAATTTATTTTTTACTTAATTTATTAGTCTATTTTTAACTATTTTCTTTAACAAATACTTCTTATAACGTTAGACTTCTATAGCTCCATGAACCTAAACTCTATATACAAGGTTCCTAATAGAGATATACTTATTTTACTATTAAAATGATGGAAATCTTATTAAGCTACAGTCAAAACAAGTCAAATGTTACAAAGTTGATGATATTATAAAAATGAAAATTTAAAACTATCATACGAATTTAGAATTCTAATCCTTTTATTATTACTATATTTTTTACTTAAATTATATTACTACACATATAAATAAACAGCAACGTCACTTTTTTTTTATCTATGAATCCTCTTCACACATAGTTACTTTTTTTTTTTTTTTTGGATTTCCTCTTCACATGCTACTTATTTTTTAGATTTAGATTTTAGCTTCACACTTTCTCACATTTATAGATAAAAACAACTTCTTATTTGTTCTTATCACTAATTTTTAAATAAAAATAACAACAATTTTTTAGATACATGCTAATGCTATCTCGTGAAATTTTAAAGTTTAAAAAAAAAAAAAACCAACGTGCATAGTTAGGAAGAGTTAGACATGTGCATGAGTTGGAGAGTTATATACTTATATCTATTTGATTATTGAGATAAAATTGATCTTCATTGTGAATGAGTTATAGTATAATAGTAATCCCTAAATGGGTAATCTATAATTTATATTTATCCACTATATATATAAGCTAATAAAAAATAAAACAACTTCACAGGATGCAATCAAGCAACTTTACAAGATGTGCAATCATGCAATAAGACACGACAAGAGCTTATGTGTTTATGATGCTATTTTGTTTAACATAAGCCTGGAGGAGATTTAGAGTACAAGGAATAAATCTCAGGCCAAAGCCTCTATTGACTTTCAACATGAATCCCAAGTTAGTTTCAATTGTGCTTATTTTCCTTTTCTTATTCTAAATGTTATGTATGTTGTCAGACTCATTCTTTTTTTTGTTTTTTTGGTTCTAAACTTCCAATTACCCTCTTGGAAAAATAAGGTAAATTTAGATATAATTCTTACTCTTAAGGACAACCATTCAATTCCCATTTAAATAATTTTTTAAGCAATTTTTTTTCTCTATTAACTCTACTTATAATTTTTTCAATAATTTTTTCACTAATGAAAATTGTTGTATATTCATTATGTGATTAGTTATTCCATTCTAACCTTTTGTCTTTCTTAAAGTCATCATTTTTATTCTCATATAATCATCATCTCAATGTATTAAATTTGTCCTTAATTGTGTGTAGTGTTACTATCAGAGAATTAAAATCTCCTTTATAAATTCAAAATTTTTATTTAATTTTTTAAGAAAGTAATTTAATTATATTTTTGAAATAAATTGTTTAATTTACATATACTTGTCTATTAAGCTGTGCGTCAGACAAGTATAACACTAGTATGTAGTAAAGTAAAGTTTGTAGGCCGAAGAGTAACAGATAAAGTAGAATATTTGATTGGAAGGTGTTGTGGTAATTATGCAGCTTGTTAAAAGGCCGTAATTTATCAAAATCAGCTAGCAACCTTATCACTACAGTAAAATCCAGCCAGCAAACTTATCTCAAGTCCAACACAATTATCTTTTTTCTTTATTCAATTTCCTTATCTTTTTTATCTATTATTTATTTTTTAATAATTCAATAATTAGAAGATGGAAGATTTGAAATTTTGAACCACATCATGAGAAGCCAACCAATTGACATACAAGGCTTTTAACATCTTCTTAGTTAATTTATAATAAGATTGTGAAAACAAAACACTATACAATATATGATAATATGATTTTTTTTTTTTTTCGTTTGAGGCATTTCTGTGCGAAACATAAGATGACACAATTTTGGGTTTTGTTAAATTTTTTGGGGGAATATGAAGTTTTGCACTGCTTGAAATACTAAAAGTAGAAATTCTACTCATGGCTGCATTAGGTATCTTGCAACATTAGTATTTTATTTTTTAGCTTCAGGGCCTTCCAAGCAATTAGAAAGTTCACTGCTTGAAATACTAAAAGTAGAAATTCTACTCATGGCTGCATTAGGTATCTTGCAACATTAGTATTTTATTTTTAGCTTCAGGGTCTTCCAAGCAATTAGAAAGTTGTTATGTGTGGATGTTAATTTCCAATGGGGATCTTGATGGTTGTTTTCCAATAAATGATATTCCTTGCAGGGCTTAATGGAATATCATTTGAATGCTAGAGTATTTATTGATTTTGTTACTTATGATAGTTTTTTTAGATACATAGTCTTCATATTTTGTAAAATCACATTGTGTTTTGGTATTGTGGATATGTGGGATTAAATTATTGGTATGGTGATTTTTGTGTGTTTTTTTTTTTATGAACCAAATATTTGAAATTTTTTCTAGAAGTAATCAAATATAAGAAAATAAATTTTTTTTTTCAAAAAAAAAACTTGATGTTTTAAGAAACGGTCTCATAAGATCTCTCTCATAACTTGTGGGACGTCCATGTGTTGTGAGAGGTTATCACATTACAGCATTACTTTTCCCAAAAGCCCAAGATGAGAGAACAAACGACTAACAGTTTCAAAAAAAAACAAACGACTAACAAATTCAAAAGAACGACGTGTCGTTCATTGCTGTGTAAGACGACAGTTCCTTCGAGAAGAATAAGATAAGGTTGCCCAGTACACTCTCTTCTCTGTGTGAATCATTTTGGTTCAGAGACAGAGTAAGAAAGAAAAATGGCGGCCATGTCTATGACTATGAGCTTGAACTTAGCTGGGGCGTTCAGAGGGCTAAGCTTAGCTTCAAGCTCATCTTCCTCCTCTTTCTTCAGAGGCGACTTTGGTGGGTCCTTACAAATGGGTCCCACAAAGCTGGTGCCGGTCACACGGAGAATTCCGCTGACCATTCAGAATGCTCACAAGAAAGGTGCCGGAAGCACCAAGAATGGCCGAGACTCCAAAGGTCAAAGACTCGGCGTCAAGATTTACGGTGACCAGGTCGCCAAGCCTGGCTCCATTATCGTTCGCCAGCGAGGTACCAAGGTATTTGTATTTATCATTATCACTGCCTCTAAATTTTGGAGCTTTATATCTTTGTGCTTGTGGGATTTCATTATAATCACTCGTAATATTGCATATGAAAACTAAAACATTATCACTTATTATATAATTTCACAAATTTAATATATTGTAGTGTAGCCAAGGTCTTAGGTCTTATAATTTCATGTTCAAGGATTTTTCATGTTCATATGGGTTTTGGTTATGACTTATGTGAATTTCTATTTGAGGGGTGCAAATGGAAACAATTGAACAAATTTGTGGTCTTAATCCTAAACTTTTTAAAAAGCTCAGGTTTTAATTTGAAAGCACCCCAAATTGTAAGAAAATTAGGTAATTTACCTAAGCCTTTTAATAAAGTTTAGCTACTTGGTGCAAGAAGAGTGTAACCACTTGTTGTAGAGAGAAGATAACCATTTGGCGTAATTATGGCTTCTAGAACTCAAATTTTATTGTGTAGTATATGATATGGTATGATATGTGGGTTTGTGTCCAATTCGATTTACCAACACTTTGATTTGAAAATTTACACATGCCAATGAGTTATAGTGCAAACGGGATTAGAATCCTCTACATGTCCTAGTGTAACTATTTTGGATTTTTGAAAATCCTATCCATCTATTTTGAAATGAATGTATTGTATGTTGCAATGTCATCAACTCTTAAATAAATGAGTGTCACCATTGGTATATGTATAAATTATTGATGTTGTGCTAAAATCTAATTTACTTGTTTCAAAATGGATGGATAGGATTTTAGAAACTCCAAGGTGGAGTTACCGTAATAACTTTGGAGGATTATAGTCCAGCTCAAATGGAACCTCGTCCCCTCCCTAAGAGAAAGTGTGGACAGTATATTTGTAGGTTCAAAATGCACTCACTGGGCGGGGGGGGTGGGGGGGTTGGGACGGCCAGGGGGTGTAAACTTACCAATTAAAAAAAAGGTTACAGTTTCTGTGTGCATGAGTTTTAATTGTATTTGGGTTTGGTTAATGAATTTAATATATTGAGATTTTAATGAAGCTGTTATTTTGTTTACTTTCCAAAGAAAGTGATTTGAATATTTGATTTTGCACTAATTTTGTTTGATGATTAATGTCCACTTGGGTAAGTGCACCTTTAAAACCACAGGATGACAAATTGAATTTATCTCAAACTAGAGCTGTGTATGTGTAATTATCCCCCACTTTGGTGAGCAATATGAGAGGTACTTATTTTGCTTGTGTTGGAGAAGGGCTAAAAGTAATAACAGTACTTCCTAAGTGCTACCTATATTGCTGCCTTGGTTGATTTATTGGGAAATACTCCCCCAATTGGATATGTCTTGTGTTTGGAATTGTTTTGTTATAATTATTTTTCAATCATGATTTTGCTTGAAGTTGGCATATGCATAACTAATTTTATGTTGCCACAGCTAATTCAGTTGTGCCTGGAAATTTGTCTTCAGTTTTGCTACAGTTCCGAGTTGGCTGGTTAGCTCTTTTTGAAACTGTATATACATGGGCGTAGTTACTAGGCTCCCCTTTGACACTCTTAGGTTACTAAGGTATTCATTTTTCATTGTTCTCATGAGATTACTCATGAATATAGTTAAGAAAAGGAAATTACTGAGGCTAGCTGCGATGGCTAGCTAGGCAGGTTGTAAATAAGTAGAGGAAGTGAAATTGCAAACAAGGGGAAAGGATTGATGCAAACAACATGTTTTGATATTATAAGATTAGATACCACTCCACAAACTACTAAGAGATTACATGAAAGGATTGATACAAACAACAAAGGACAAATCCTTCCCTTGGAATTTATTAAGTCTGATCTGATGCAGTTCTGTAGTATTTACTGTATACACAGAAAATTTTAGAGGTTATGCCTGTCTTTACCAGGGAAATTGCCGTGGTAAAAGAAGCTTGGGCGGGCCTAACCTAGTGGTCCTTGTGGGTCTTTGGTAGTTCCATTTATTCTCAGTTAGGATATGATACTCCATGGTTATCAAGAAAAAGTACTCAAGTTATGTTCCTTTGGAATTGCATAGGTTCTGGTAAGCTGAAATTCATGAGGCTTACAAGCTATAGAGGTCAGGTAGAGGATAGAACTAGTTTATGAGGGTTTCTTAGGAAAATTAAGGCCTTTTGGTCTAACTTTTATTTTCATTATTTGGTGATATTATGAGTTAGGATACTCTTTCTATTTGAGTTTGGGATGACTGACAATAATTGGATCCATTTGAGGAAACAGATTGTTTCGGACTCAAAATTCACAGGTAGGTTTTGGGTTGCAAACTAGTTTGGAACTGAAAGCTACTTTCGGAGATAGATGTTTGAGGGATGCTTAACCCTTTACAGTACTAAAGAGCTTTTGGCATTATGGCTTCACCCCTTAGAATGACTATTCTTATAAGTAGTGGGGGTAAAAAAGGACAACGTAATGAAGAAGTGGGAGCTTTTGGCATAATGAAGAATTTCCCTTGTTTGGGTGAGTTTGATACTTTGATTATGGAGGCTACATGATGTGCAGCCTTCAGTCTTAATTTGTATCTGCCCATGATCGTGCAATTATATGCCAAGAGCTTTGCAGCTCAATTAGCACCTTTTGGTGTTTCCAACTGATGTCCAGGGTTCGAATCTCCCCTCCCTCATTGTAACTATCAAAAAAGATGATCGTGCAATTATATAGAAATTAGAAAAGCAGTACTGCTTAGAACACAATGAATTACATGTATTTCCTTAGTAGAGATAAAAATCTCCATTCTTGTGATTGGCCAGCTGCCAGCATCATGTTCATCAAACTCAGTAAATTGATAATTAAATATAGAGGTTTAGTTGGGAAATTTGCGTATAACCTGTGTATAATTTTTATAGTAATTCTCCACTTCTTTACACAAAATAATTTCAAGCTTCTCTATTAGTATTTAGAAAGGTTATTTATCCCAAGAAAAGAAAAAGTACTTGTTATTAACAGTTCTTCATCCCTCAACGTATTGTCTTCCAATGACACCTAAATGTTTTCTTTGCAATAATTCAGTTTCATGCAGGGAACAATGTGGGGCTTGGCAAAGACCACACGATATTCTCCTTGATAGATGGACTAGTAAAATTTGAGAAGTTTGGGCCCGACAGGAAGAAGGTCAACTTTAAAGTTATTAAACCTTTCAGTTCTTGTTTTGAAGAGCTACATTTTTCATGGTGACTTAGACAATGAAATTCTATAATTGGCAGATCAGTGTTTATCCGCGAGAAGTACAGCCGGAGAACCCTAACAGTTACAAAGCAAGAAAGAGAGAAAACTTCAGGTTGCAACGTGAACGCAAGAAAGCAAGAAAGGAAGCTTACATTGCTCAACCCCAACTAGTTATGGCTTCTGCTGTTGCTGCGCAAGATAGCCATCCCACTTGCTAATTATGACCCGTGTCTCTCTATCCTAATCTTTTTGCTTTGCATATAGATTTGAATCATTGGTTTTTTTTTATTTTTTTGTCCAGTAATTGTTGATATTCTTATTGAGAAGTGTCACTGGAAATACTTGCATCTTATTTGCAGATTTGAGTTCCGATTTGTTTTTATTCTCTCCTTTTCGGATAAGTGGTCCATAGTTTCTGATACTCAGTTCAGGTGTCTGCAACGTTAAAGGTCTCTAAAAGTTATGATTACCTCTAGAAATTTGACAAATGGCTGGTCGTTAAAAGGATTTTCCTTAATGGCCTGTTTGGGAGTTTAGAGAAGAAGGAGAGTAGAGGGGAATAGAGGGGAGGAGAGTAGAGGAGAATGATTACCCTCCACCTTGTTTGGATGCTTTTATAATTAGTAAGGGGGAAGGGAGTAATTAGCCATTCCCTTATTTTTAACATTGTAATTTTATAAATATAATAAGGGTAAATTAGGTAATTTACTTTATCAATAATTTTATGTGCTCTACTCTCCTTCCAAATCTCTCCAATTTGGGGGAATTAAAAATGAGGGGGTTGGAAGTAGTTGAAACCCCTTCAAACCCCTTCAAACCCCTCCCCCTCCTTCCTTAAAAAACTCCCAAACAAGATAATTGAATTACTCCCCTTTCCTCTACTCTACTCCCCCTCTTTTTTTAAACATCCAAACAGGTCATAAATTAACAAGTAAGGCTTTGCACCGACAAAATTCATGACTCGGAACTCGGAAGTAAACAAAAGAAAAATAGCATAATTATGAAATTGTTCCATCACATCTTTGAGGTGGGAATCAACATATGCAGTGTAGGCGAATGTGCAGTCTCATTACCTTAGCCAATCGATTGATAACCCATTGGCCTGTTGACACTTGACACTATTAATTGGTGTAAAACCAACTTAATTCACAACTAGTTGGGGAGAGAACATGTGATGTGTAGGATGTACGAATCACATGGTGAGGTAGACCTTATTGTTGTCATATATATATATATATATATATATATATATATATATATATATATATATTGGTAATTAGAAACAAAGAGAGAACAACTAAGGAAAAGGCTCAGCACAACGCCTGTTTGCAAACAAACCAGCCTTATCACACTCAAAAGCAGACTGAATTTCCTCAGGAGGACAATCATAAACAGAAAATTATGCCGCTTGTTGTCTTCCCATCTGTTAGCCTCTCTAAAGCGGTGCTTAAATCTGACTTGATGAATCCTCAGAACCAGCTGCCTACAATCATCCACTATAGGCGAAATCATCAAGTTTGATTGTAAAGCATTACACAGGACATCACAGACCGCCTTTGCATCCATTTCAATCTCCACAGCTTAGAAATTTCTCTCAATACACAGCAACAGCCCATCTCGAATTGCCCAAAGCTCAGCCATGAATCCAGAAGTGATGCCAATGTGTCTAGAGAAACCAAGGATCCATTCTCCATTCTCATTGCGGAAACTCCACCTCCACCTGCTAGCCCCGGATCACCTAAAGCCGAACCATTTGTATTGAGTTTGATCCATCCTCTTGGGGTTTTATCCCACCTAATTTGTTTCAGAATGTACCTGGTTGGAGCCTTCCAGCTTACTGCACAGTAAAGAAATTCACTTGCTCTTTGACGAACTTCAACATGAAGCTCGGGGGGAAAGGTTTGTTGTGGAACACCAAAGCATTCCTTTTTAGCCACACACACCACACAGCAAATAAGAAAGTAGAACTCCAGTCAGGTTGAGCTCCAACAACCCCCATCTTCCCCTTAACATTAGCCTTAAACCAGCTCAGCATATCACCACTAAAAAAGGCATGATCATTAGGATTAATACCCAAACTCCACCAGACCCTCTTAATCACCTCACAATCACGAAGAATGTGGAGAATAGTTTCCGTTTCCTGCTTACAAACCGGGCAGAGGAGATCTGAGTTAATTCCTCTCTTGGCTAGACAAGATTTCACCCCAATACCAATATGTAGGCACTTCCACACGAAAAATTGAATTTTTGGGATAGTATTAAGTTTCCAGATCCAATCTCCCTTAAAAGGGGCATGGCTATTGACTGTAGCTAACTCATAAGCACTTTTTAAATCAAAAACTCCTTGATTGTTATAAGCCCAGGCAAGCTTATCAGGGCTCGGATTAGAAAAGGCCTGAGAGGTTGCTTGAACTTCTAGTTTAATATGCAAAGGAATAGACATTGATATTTTTGACCAATCCCACCCCCTATCCGAAACAACATCCCGGACTCTAAGACCTTCCTCTTCCTGCGTGAGAGGTCCCTGAATGACACTCCTTAGCGTTCCAAAATTAGCCCATCTATCATGCCAAAGGCTTAAGGTGCTATCTTTACCAAGAGACCATTTAGCACCTTTTTGAAAGGTGCTCATACCCTTCTGTATCCCTTTCCAGACACGGGAACAAGGAAGCTTAGCTTGATTTCGAGCATTTAATCTTTGATGGTTATAATACTTTCTTCTTAAAACAGTAGACCAGTAGGCATCTTGCTCCGTGTGGAACCGCCAATTCAGCTTAGCTAGAAGGGCCGTGTTTCTCCCTTTGGCTGACTGTAAACCCAACCCTCCTTCCTTTTTTGGTCTAGTAACCTTCTGCCAACCCACCCAGTGGAGTTTCTTGGAGTTTTTTGTCATGTATGGTTACTGTCGAAAACCCCTTGCTTTCAGGGTTTAAGTGATAGTCTACTATTGTGATGCCCCATTTCTATGGTTCTACTCCCCCACTATTTACTTATCTTAAAACTCCTTGCTTCAATCCGGAATCTGCACCATATTTGCTGCTAGAGGTTTTATGGCTATTGCCTTTACTGGCATGCCCCTCCATTGTAATTTATTCAGCTGTAGCTTTTAAACTATCAACCAAACAGTGGCCAAAACTATAACGCAAAATGAAAACAAGCCATTATCACTGCATTATAAAGGCTTTTCCCTGTAAAGAAGCAATGGGCAGAGAACAAAACTTATCATTATCTATTATTTATTTGTTAATTTCTAAATTAAAGCCAACAAGGATGATCAATTGATTAATATGGAGAAAACTAACAAGAAGAATGAAACTTGTATTCCATCCTGACAGATTAAAGGGTTATAGACTAAGAATGAAAGTTGCAATATAAACCAGCTCAATTTAACTCAAAAGTCTAATCTGAAAACAAGAAAATGTACTCAAATAATGTATCAAATACAAACAAAAAACGTCAGAATACAGATCTTTGATCTCCCATGTGCTGTGACTACCCTACCGAGAACTACCATCCTTCGTGTTGGCCTGCAATCTAGACTGACCTGCACATTTAACAAACATTTAGAAACTTACCGTTCACCAAAGAGCAAAAAAAGGTTCAAGCACACATTAAACATATATGTGTGTGTATATATATATATATATATATATATATAATCAAATCCCTAGATTCTCTCTCCAAAGAAAAGAAAGAAAAAATGTAAATCCATTTATCTTCAGAGTAGTGCCATTATTAAATGCATCCAACAGAGATGAACATTGACCCTACTAGAGGTGTTGAAAACAAAGCAAAGAGGGTTTGAAAAGTTCATAAACTTCAATCAGACTTATAGAGTCCCAGTCAATCAAGTCATTCACAAACTTATAAAAGAGAAAAAGGATTGTCTAGCACTTCCCATCTGATAAGAAATTCAGTGACAAGAGACAACCGTTAAACTGTACAAAATACCCAACAACCTCAACTACAACACTAAAGTGATAATCTATAGTTGACTAAAGCAATATTAGATTTCATGGCTTAGAGATAAAGACTAGGCAACCAATTTACCAACAATAATTATAAACATATATGCAAACAAGTTTAATCAATAAAGCTGTAATTAAAACTTAATGATGGTATCATCTGTCAAAATGCCACATTGCATCCAATAAACATAGCAACAAAAGGGGATGAAATCTCCACAATATGATAATACAAACTCTGAAAGCCAATATCATATGTTGAACAGTCTTACAGAATATGATGATAATATACATAATTTCTCATTTTGTAGAAAACAAGACGCGCTCATTCCATAGATATATAAACCACTCTAAGAATGCACAAACAATGAAATCCTAATCTCATAAAATTCGATAGGTTCTCAAAAACAAGTCAAACATTCATCATGGATGCAATTTTTACAGCTTGTTTGCAATGAAGGAAAGGATTTATAGGCATTTTTAGGGAGTATTCTATCTATATTCCTGTTATGAAATTTAGTGTTAAGGAATAGAATGGCTATGAGAGGATGCCGAATGTGAATGCTCATTCCATTCCCTCCTAAGCATTCCTCACAAAAGTGGGAGGAACACTCAGAAACAGAGCTGAAATATCAATTTTATGCCCACTATGAACAAATAAAAGACAAAAGAAAGACTAGTAAAATTGCTATTTCTTTCCATTCCGTCCTTTATAAACTTTCGAACACACTAGAGTCTAGAGAATATACAACTCCGTATTACTTTCAATTCCATTCCATTACATAATTTTATAAACTCTCAAATATAAGAAGATTAGTAAAGAGTAAAGATTCAAAATCCAAACTTTCCACTCTTCTCTGGCATCAAATCAGCAAGAAAACAAATCATAAACTCAAAATCCGAATCTCATTAAAGTTAAACATCACAACGGACCAATGCATGAATTTTCCAAATTATTGATACAATGATATGTAATAATTCAACCATAAAGGTTCACAAACAAACAGAAATCCAGAACTTAAGCTACACCCACCAAAAAGCAAGCTCTTTTTTAAGTTTTAACCATAACAACAATAAGCAGATACAGAAAAAAAGTGAGAAATTGAGAGAAAGAAAGAAGCCTATACGTACATCAAGAGGAGCCAACGATGATGTTGTTGATGGGGATGAAGATGAGCTTGACGAAGAAGCCAACGAACCCCATAACCACGAACCCGATGGCCGTACGGAAAGCCACCTTGGTGAACTCTACAGTAACAGTAACCCATCAGATCAAATATTAGGAATCAGAAAAGTCCAATATTTAGAGATCCAACATCGGATCTAAAAAAAGAAGAGGTGGGTTTTGAATATGGTTAGTGAATAGATAGATAGATACCTTTGCGGTCGGGTTTGTGGCAGCGTTTGACGAGGCGGACGCTGTCCTTGGCGAATTCTCTGAGTGGATCGAACACTGAGTCAATGGCCTCCATCTCTCCCTTCTTTTTCTTCTTTTGGTATCACAATCACAATCACAATCACAAACAAAATTTATTAAATTCGACGAGATGAGATTGAAGGATTTGAGGATTTATTATTGAGGATAGCTAAAACCCTTCAAGATAGTGGTGCGACACCGTTTTTGTTTTTTTTATTTATTTATTAATGTTTTTGTTTTTTAAAGTAATAAAAGTATTCGACCAATGGTAAGAGTAATATGACGTGTAACAATAGAGCACAAACACATGACATTATTTGCATTCTCGTTCTTAGGAATTTCTATTTTTATATTTATTTAACCTATATATTACTATATATATATATATATATATATATTATATTATCTATAATTATATCTTACACATGGGGATGGACGGCAAGAGTGTGAGATACACATATTATATATCACACTTACACAAAATACTAATCTTACTTCCACACACATGCAGATAAAGTTCGTAAAATTGTGGAATATATAATGAAAGTCTTAAAATTATTCTTTCTTTTTAATTTATAATGATAAAATTGACTAACAAATTCTTCTCAAAAAAAGGAAAAATGACTAACAAATAAGCACAATTTCATAAACATATTATCATTTTTGTTGGGTATTATTTTTCTTCTTTGTTGAAACTCTGTTTAGTGTTTAGCGTGTGTGTTTGGCAAAAATTAAAAAGTTAGTTTATTTTACCATTCAACTTATTTTTACTACTATTCATGAGTCATACTGCACTTTTTGATACTATTCATAAGTCTTACTGTACTATTTTAGCCAATTTTTACCTTTATCTATAGTATTTTCAACAAAAAAATTTCAATTTTAGCAAAATAAGCAAATCCCAAACAGACTCTTAGTATTCGTGTGCTATATCTTTTAGTAGGAAGATAAATCTTGAGTGCATTTTAGTTGAAATTATAAAAGTTAGTTAATAATTATTCACTAAGGTAAATTAAAATAGTTTAGAAATTTAAAGTCTTCACCTTCATTCATTTTGTTAAAAATTATTTTTCTATAATTTCTTTCCACAATTTTCAGTGTTTGTTTCAATGAAAATTCTTGATCTACAAAAAAATATACATTTCTTGGAGTCTTAAAAAATAGAAGCTAAGCACTCACTGCGATCATTGCCACACAAACCACCTTTGTTGACACTACACCTACAAAAAATATTAGTGACTTTTGCGAGTCAAACAAAAAAAATCTATTTTGGGACGGATTGAGATCCAATAGTCATAGTGATAGAGATGTAAAAATTGATATGGTAATTTTTTTTTAAACCATTTTAACTCTTAACCCTACTAGCTTTTACTTCTCAAATAGAGATGTAATTGCATGGTATAACACCGGATCTAAAGGTTTGAAATGGAGGAAAAGAATAGGTTGAAAATTAAAGAAAACAAGCATTAGTAATATCATGTGGGGATGGGGATTAGAAGTTAGAAGTTCTCTTCAAATTAAAACCAGCCGCTCCTGACAAGCGATTATACTTCATAAATGATTCTTCTGAGGTCTCCATATGAGCCTATGAGGGGACATCTGTGATGTTATGGAAACCACATGGAGTCGCAAAACAAAAGGGGGAAAGGAAAAGCTCAAACTTCCTACCATCTGATACCTCTGATGGAAATTCACAAGGTAGATTCTCAAGAGAGAGAACCTAAACATCATCTACCACATTGAAAGTCTTTCTAATAACCTTTGTTCCCCCTTCTTTTTTAATCAGCTTCAAAAGTTGTAGCAGAATCAATCAACAGAGATGGTGGAAGGAGAGGGTTTTATAGTGAACCCAAATTTGGCCAAAAAGAAGACTTGCTATCTCTTTGTTCCAGCTGATGTCGGGTCTGGCATTTTCTCACGCTGAACGGCGCGAGGGACAAAAGTCAATCCACGAGTGTGGCGGCGACCAAAGCTGACAGATGAAGGAGAGTCTGAAGTGCTTAGTTTGGAGATTCCTGAGATGAGGCCATCGATGGATTCATTGTCTACTTCCATACATGAATCTTCCTCCCTCTTATGAGTAGCTTGTTTGCGTTGGAGTTTTTGCCTCTGTTTCTTTGATAGATGGGCCTTCTTGTAAAACTCAAATGAAGTGGGAAATTTATGCTTGTCCACTAGATGCCGTTGTCGACTTTTATAGCTCTTGAACTTCAAACCACAGCCTTCCACCAGGCATTCATACTGTCAAGCAAAATTTAGGAGGATATTTATGTGAAATCAAATGATAATGACTAAAATCAGATAAATGAAAACTGCACATGAAACATTAAAATACAGGATTTTACTACTGCTGCAAGTAATGATCATCAATTTAGATTCTGCAACCCAGAAAGCATATAAATGGACAAAATGCAATCTAGGAAACATGAGACTTCAAGAGTACCTGATAAAAGAAAGGTTGCATCATCCTTAAGTATAATCCTGATTATTATTCATTTCATTTAATCTCTCTCTACCTCTCCATCTCTCTCTTGGCATAGGTTTGTGTGTGTGTGTGTGTGTGCATGACCCTTGTGAGTGAGGTTGAGGGGACAGGTTGGTCATAGGGCATGTCCCATATAAGAAAATTGCATGTTTGTCCCAGATGACCACCCAAAAGGGAGAAATATAGAAAACAAAGCATAAAACAACTAGAATTTTTATGTTTTGGGAAGTTGTTCTCGCACCACACACAATAATAGGAGTAATATCAATGATGTAGGAATACTACAAAATGCAAGTTGGACTGTCACTTAAACTTAAGAATGACAAAGGTACAAACTACAAAGCACGATATCCTACTAAAGGTTTAAGAATAAAAAGTTTTTGTAAATATTCAGTCACAAACATCAACATATAAGATAGTAAAGAAAATATACCACAGCATAACCACGTGCAACTTTAGCCTGAAAGAATGAATCATGTAGTTCAGATACATGTATGCTGAGCAGACGCGATGTTGGGTAAACTCTAGAGCATACTGAACAGGAGGCAGTATGCCGTGCATTATAATGATCTTCGAAGTTCTCCAAAGAAGTCAAACGTGAACCGCAACCAACAATTGGGCAAAAGATCCCCCTGCGCAGACATTAGTTTTAAAGTTGGGGACATTAAGAACAAGCACATGAACATGAATATATGTCAATGTTACACCATAAAGTTGAAATAAAATAATAAAAGCACACTCCTTTTTTCAAAAACCAGTCAGTTTTGGCCATAACAAAAGGAAGCAGTCCTTATAGTGACAACTGGACTTATATAACTAATGGATGAATGAACTCTCAATGAAAACCATAACAAATTAAACTCAAAAACTGCAAACTTATCACTCCTATCCCACGATTAAATCTTAGAATCGTCTTACCAACTTAAAAAGAGGGGTGAGATAAAGAAGAAAACAAGAGAAAGAGAAACCCACTAACTTGAAATAAAGTTAGAATTTTTTTTTTCCATGTTACAAAACTGCCTTCCTTTTTTTGTGGCTGAGTTTCATTAAGGCTCTCACCTCAAGCACTTTACAATCTGTCCAAGGCACTTGGGCGCTTGCCTAGGCTCTAAAGGCACCTCGCCTCAAGGCTTCAATCCTCAAAGGTGCCTTAGTGGTGCCTATTTTAGCCTGAGCACCTGGGTGAGAGCTCAGCTCACCTTTGATTACACTAAAAGAACTAGAGATCGTTTACACCAACTTGCTCAGCTGATGGAAACACTGAAACTGGACTTCTATAACAAATGAATTAAAAAAAAAAAAATCAGTGAAAACCCTAACAAGCATATGTTTAAAACAGCAAACCTATCACATGACTAAGGCTTAAAAGCATCTCACTAGACCATGAATATTTGGCTTCTCAAACATCACACATGTGAAAGCTATTTACCTTTTAAACTCTTTAAAACTACGCATCTACCAACCCTTATGACTTGACCATCAATTATTAGTATCTCACAATGAAAGAAGTATATAGCAACATATAAACTGTACACTGCACAATAAACTTGTAGACAAAGAATGAAATTACATGTAATGTAATCATTATTACCCGCCTTCCTCAACTACCATATTCTGAAGCTGATGTTTCTCATCTTCAGTTAAGTCCAATGCCACCTGCATATTAAGAGAAAATTGATAAACAACACTAAATATGAAACCAAAGTAATAATTAAATTGTCTCTTAGAAAACCAATTATGTAGGACACAAACAAAATAATAAATTTAAATCATTTTCAGTTATCTAGAGTCACAAAAAATTTCACAACCGCTAAGGTGACACGTCGTTATTCATAGTTAAAAAAGTGGTGTGTAGTGGGTCCAACTAAAAACCAGTAAAAACTTGCAAACTCAACTGTTGTGAAAAACATCGTACTTGTAGTCTTGCAGCATTACTCATCAATTTAACCGAACCCTGTAGTCTTGCAATACTAGCTTGATCTTAAGAAATGCTCAAAAAATCTCCAGCAAAAAAAAAAAAAAAAACTATAAAACCTAGTTGGTTCAAACAAATTTTCTACATTTCTGAGCTTATAATAAATGGGGACATAATAGCATAATTAACAGCCCTGATTCTGATAGCCTAATACTCTACAACTAAGAGAAAAATCGCATTAGTAAAATGATTTACAACATGATTAAGAAATTAAGGACCTGTTTGGCGAGAAGTTCCCTCTCGATGTTTCCAGAAGCAAAGAAAGGAGACTCGGGTCCGAAACTTCGAGGATTCGATTTCCAGTACGGAAACCCTAATTGCTGTTTCTCTTCTTCATCATGTTCTTCCATCGCCATGCTCCTCTATCTACCACTGTGTATGAGAGAGAGAGAGAAAGAGAGAGAGAGAGAGAGAGAGAGAGGAAATTGGTGAATCTGAATTTCAATTTGAACGGTACCGAACCGTTAAGCAAGAAGGTTTCAGTGCAATAAATAAACTGTGGGTTTGGACCGTGTTGTTGTTCGATCATAGTCTCGGCCCAAAAATCAATCTATGTTGGCCCTTTCTTTTGGGATTTTTTTTTTTGATAAGATATTTTTGGGAGTTTAAGTGTCAAAAAAGGCCAAATCGGCCCAATACCACCATTTCTAAAAAAATTTAGGCAGAAAATACTGTTTCGAAACTAATTGGGGATGTACCACTTTTTCCAGTACTCGAGTTTGGTGAACTCGAGTACTGGATTTTACACCTCCACCGTGGCATGCCAGCGTGGAATATCTATTTTAAAAAAATTCACCAAGTACTCGAGTTCTTCAAACTCGAGTACTGGCAAATCTGGTACCCGAGGTTTTCAAACGCGAGTACTAATCTAGATTGACACTGGAATTGCTGTGGGTTATGCCCGAGTAATACTCGAGCTTTATGAGCTCGAGTACTGTGAACAGTACCCGAGTTTTTGAAGCGCGAGTACTAATCTGGATTGGCCCGAAGTTCTTGGGTCATGCCAATTACCATCAACTTGATTTTTTACAGTATTGTTAGTAAGGTCCTGCTCCTTTATATATGCGAAGTACCTGAATTTGTTGAGCCCATTCATTGTTGCCAATCAACATAACAAAGTAGCAAAATATATGCAATAGTTGGCAACTTGGCTTTCTTTTTAGTTTTTACTGCTAGTTGGCAACTTGGTAGTTTCTTTAGGCCAGTCTATATTCACCTTTAATCCATTTAATAAAAAAATGTTGTGTGCACAGCTTCCGCTGCACCCATTAACAAAGAAGGTACTCAATTGCACAAATTACAGAAAAATTATTGAATTAGATTGGTCATTGGAATTCAGTCTGCATTTACAAAGAAATACCTAAAAATATCTATGCATCCCTAAAGTGAATATATTCTAATTTTCTTTTCCACTCCTTCACCAAGAGGCAATCCCATGGGCATTTGTCGATATAGTTACAACTTTTGAGGAAAGAAAGACATAGTTACACCTTTTGAGGAACGAAGTTGTGAGAACGAGGGAAGGTTGTTGAATAATATGTCAAGGGACCAATAAAACATGCACTCACTCTCTTGAACAGCTACTACAGTAGGTGAACATTAAATTTGCAGTCATTGGTTGCACTACATGGTACACAGCTTCTTATAAATACCTGCAAATTAAGAAAAGCAAATTCATTAAGGCATAAGAACTGACCGATGAAGGGGCAAATCTTGCCATTTTATCCACTTTATCAGACCAAAGTGAAGGACTTCTAAACAGTTTAGTGTTGCCACTTCCAAGTTTGTGCATTTGATTTAAAGTATGAATCCAGGCCAAGAAAAAACACAATGCCAGTCTATTATTTTATATGTTATCCTATCAAACATATTCCATCCACTAGTTTGCTGATCAAAAATACTGATTACACAGCAGATTTTCTGCTAACATCCTACAAAATCATTGATTTAGATCATTTAATAAGCAACCACCCATTACGTAACACAAGCTACTTATGGGCCTTCTCATACTCCATGCATCTGAAAACCAAATTTCAGTTTTGAACTTTCATTTGAAGATTATCAACAAGATCTTGCATCTTCCAAGAGAACCTTCAGTTCACTCCAAAAAATTCATTGTTTGTTCTACTCTAATACAATTTCCAGGAGTTGCATAATTAATTTTCCTACGTGGTTAAATTCAATAAATTGTAAATAATAGAGTACAATCAACCTTGTTTTCCACTAGTTTTCTTGTAATATAACTGGCTTGCAGAAAAATTTAAATTTGGTTTATAGCTTCAAAACGTAACAACCAAAACAATCAGAGGATGAAAAATTTATTCATTTGAAAGAGAAACAATCAAATGTCTTTTTTGGACAAACTACATATTTTAAAAAGCTGAATGCGCAACATGGATAACATTCCATACAATCAGGTTCCTCATTTAGAATTTGATAATACAAAATAGAGACCTCAATATTAGAAGTAAGTTTTGTACCTTGCACCTAGGATCTTTTAATTCTGTCGGATTCAAAAGACTGCCACAATTTTCACATTGATCTCCTCGGGCAGACTGGTAATTGCACCACTTCTTTTGGTCTAGTACCCTCGACACTCCGGTCATCTAATAACCTTTTGCATGTATCGCATTATAGATGAATATGGTATGAATAAAGTGTTAGTAACAAGAGGTTAAATAAATTTATCACCATTAAAGTCTATAATTGACATAATAAAAAAGCTGTAGAACAAAAAGGAGACACCAGAAAAATATCCAATAATTGGACAACTAAACAAGAATAGAGAAGTCTTCTTTTTCTTTTTCTTGCATAAAAGAATAGAGTGGTCGAGAATGTTATCATGTACAGAATCACACCAAGTATTAACAAGAAAATAAATCATACTTGCTGCATTGAATTCTCAGAAAGCCAATTGTTCTCCAAAATTTTATTAAAAATCGCTTGGCAAATTTCCGTCTGTTGTGGGGTTGAGGTACGCCCAAATTTATCAAAACTTATACTGAACCAGTCATAGACTTCCTTATGAATATCATGGTATCTGTAAATGCAGAACACATAAGATGGATTGATGCATGTACATATCGAGTAGTCAAAAAATGTTTGTACTCTGCACGTTCAAGAATTAGAAGGATGCCACGGTTGAAACTTAGCGTACCTAGTCCGCGAGACCACCACTGGCCGGGGCCTTATTCCGCTTAGGGCATGTTCTTCGGTTATGCCCCTCTTGGTCACCCAACCCGCATTGCACCTTCCTCCCGCCCTCCTTCCATGGTGTGGTTCTAGGCCGTTTCCCACCCTCGTCCATCTCATTCCTGATTCATGTTGAGATAGGGCGACCTTTCTCTCGAATCAATTGGGGGTTAGGGAGGACCCTTCAAGTTTCTTCAGGATCTGGCCATGATAATCTATCTTTCAAGACAGGGAAAACGGGAGCATAGCTCCGAAACAGTGCGTCCACGCTATAGCATTGGTCAATGTACTGCTCTGCATCATGTCGATACCTAATACAAACTGCAATGACATGTGAACATGGTATCTTATACAATTTCCATTTCTGACATGTGCAAGTTCTTTGCAACAAATTAACTCCATGTGTGTGATCCCTATGTCTAGCAGTCCCTGGATTATGCGGTGTATCTACTTGATATGACTGTTGTTGCGCACTCAATCTTGTCACCCTGTGATGCTCCGCCTTCACCTTATTTCTCATGAAGATATCCAAGGCATATTTACACCATTTTTTCCCTGAATTCAACTGCTCTATGCTCTTATTGCGACGATCATCGAAATAAGCATTCAATTTGAACCATGTGTATTTTACCATTACTGTAATGGGCTGGCTACGAGCACCCTTTAAAACACCATTGAAGCACTCAGAGATATTTGTAGTCATCGCCCCATAACGGTAATCCTTGTCAAAAGTTAGAGCCCATTTCTCTTTCAGCACATCCTTCAGATATTGGTGCGCATCCCGGTTCACATTCTCAATTAAATCGAAGGTGGCATTAAACTTTCGCTCCTGGGTTGCACTTGCTGCCCTCCATACTAGGTTCTTTAAAGTTTCATTGTTCCATCTAATGTTCACGTTACTGCATAGATGACGAAGGCAGTAACGATGTTCTGTCATGGGAGGCTGCAAATAGTCTTGATTAGTGTCTCTGAAGATAGCTTGTATCCCAGGGTGTCTGTCAGATATGACACACAGGTGTCTCTGGTCAGTAACATACCTTCTTATACAAGCCAAGAACCAACCCCAAGTCTCTGTGCTCTCGCTCTCCACAACGGCGAAGGCTAGTGGATAAATCTTATTATTAGCATCTGTTGCCATTGCAATCATCAATTTCCCTTTATATTTTCCATAGAGGTGGGTTGCATCAATACTAATCACAGGCCTACAGTTCTTGAACCCAATAATACATAGACGAAACGCCCAAAATACGGACTTGAATGTACAGGTTCTGGTTCATCATTATCGTCCACGTTTAACTTATACTTTGTACCCGGACTTGCATCCTTAAGTCCTGCCAAAAAACGTGGCAACTCTGCATAAGACTCCTTAAAATCCCCGTATATAGCTGCAACGGCCTTTTGTTTGGCATCCCAAACCTTGTATGTGAACCATAATGATTATGTTAGAAATTAAGTACAAGTCAAATAATTATAGTTGAAGAAAACAAATCAAGACTTGTAAGGCTATAAGATGAAGATAATATTTCTTTCTCTTTATTCGTTTTTTTTTTCAATTCAATTTCATTTTTCATAACATCAGGTATTCATGGGTTTTGGGAATTACAATCATGCTTATACTTCCATGTATTAAAAAAAGAATGCAAGTTAAAGAATACCATGTAGTGAGATACTTCGTGTTTTAAGTCTTCCAAAGCAACGTGACGTAAGTTCTTTATCTTATATGCGGGGTCTTCTCGTATATAGCGCTCAAGTACGTATGCTAGGAACACCGAATCAATCATCCGTCCATCATGAGCATTCTGAATTTTGTCGCACGTGTGGGGGCCCTTGCATTTTGCGATCTTCCAGACATTGTCTCCCTTGCAACAGATCGCACGGACTGACCATGGGCAGGAATCATCCTCACAACTCACCATAAGCCTCTCTGAGTCTGAATGCTCGCCTTTAAACCTAAAATTCTCTCGCAAGGCGTACCAAGTCAATGCATGTCGCACCGCGAATTTAGTCGTGAATACCATTCCTTTCATTGGCTGCCCTGTGCGTCCAACTTGATACTTCTGCTGGCATCACCGGTGCTGGATCAAACATCTTATCCCAAGTGTTTTTGGTGAACCATTCCGGCGTAGGATCGGGACCAGGGCATGTGTCTCTATTCTCTTCTACAACCACATCATCGATATGATCAACATCATCATGTTCACCCATGGTTTCTAGAAGCTCCTCAAACTCATCCCTAGTAACATCAATATCGGTTGCATCGTCACCAAGTCCGTGATCATATTCGGGTTCAGATGTGCCCCCATGCAGCTCATCATGAGATAAATGCTCTCCAAAGGCATGCACTTTCGGGGCCCTTGCTCCTTAACGTGTGAAGCATGGGGAAATGTTTGCCACGGTTCCGCACCATACTCATCTCTTGTGTTTTCTCGCACACCCTTGATAAGATTGTAATGGTATTGACTCAATGTGCTCATCTATAGTTCCATCTAAAACTCGTGTGTTGTGAACCTTCCCGGCCTCTACTATGGTGGGCTCAACGGTAACATAGAGATCCGAAGCAAAAATCCTTTCACCACCATTTGCTCAACAATTTCCCACATCATCTTCACTTGGGCGCCACTCGATAACTGTAGTGAACTGTAGAAAACATGGGTGTCTAGAACTCGTTGAGGTGCTCGATACACGATGGAAATGTTATGCCTAGAGTGGTCTAACCTCATCACCTTCAATATTCTTCGTTGCAATTTCATAAGGCCTATCCCATGCTTCACCCTAACACAATTTTGCTTTTGGTTCGAGCCTTGGTATGACAACCCATGCAAGTCATGATAATACATCTCTCCATCGTAGTATACATAGAAAAAGTGAAAATCCATCACTGACCTGTTGGCATCAATATAAAATTTGTCATAATGTATAACCACTTGCAAATTTGATCTTGGGTATGATAACAACAATTTATATTCAAACACTATTTCGTAATTATGTAAACAAACCTTAATGGTCATATCAAGACTTAATATGATTCTAAACTAAAATTTCTTTTTGATGCCCAATTTATACTTCCAAAAATCCCCAATTTATATTTTAACTAATTATGTAAACAAACCTTAATGGTCATATAAAATATAATATGATTCTAAACTAAAATTTATTTTTGATGCCCAATGTCAATCTACTCTATTTTATTGACAATCTTTCATAATTTTTTTATTATTATTTATAATTTTTCATATTATCAAATTGTTGAAAGATTTATATTTATAATTCTTTTTTTTTAATGTCATTGAAAGATAAGTATTATGCACTTTTGTTAATTTTAAGATATCGATTCTACTTTTTTCAGTTAAAAAAAAGAAAGATAAGTATTAAGCTCAATTTAATTATGGCTAAAATATACTTTTAGTTACTGAAACTTATCCATTAAAAAAAAGTTTCTGAAATTTAGTCCAGATTTGATTTTTCTTCCCTTAAATTTAGAAAGTTACTTTTCCAATTTTAAAATTTCTAAAAATATATCAGTTTTCATTTTTCGCCCATGTCTATGATTAAAGAAATTACATAACTGACTACAAAAATTGACTACATAACTGTCTATGTCGTTGGCATCTAAGATTGACTACAAAAATTTGGAATTAATGTATGTTTCTGTCTCTACTATGATAGGGTTCAAAATTTATGGTATCTTACACAATAATTGCATGCCTTTCACTAACTATTTTAATTTTGGTGTAGATAAAATCCAAATGTCAAAAAATATCACTTACACGAGCATTTTGTTCAAATTAATATTCCTACTTTTGAATTTTATGTCCATGAAGACAATCTCTGAAACTTAAATTCAGATGTGTAAACATCAGCAGTTTTACATGGTTAAAATAATCTCAGTAGGGGGCACAAAAACGCCTCATGCAAACAAGACACGTTGGTCACACAATCTAAAACAAAACACTTAACCATTATCTCTACTTACTGGTCACAGCAGTGTTGACCCAAAGGTTAAATGGACAGCACGTTGGTCTTGAATGGAGAACTGACACTGAGACTCAAAGACTTGCAGATGGTGACCCAACTACTAGTACCTCCAGTTCTTACACAGTAACTGTGCGCTGACTTGAGTTGGAAATATAGGTGATAGTTGGAAAGGTGGTCACAGTTGGACAGCTTCTTGCAGAATTTGGACAGATAGCCGAGAGTAATATGCTTACTCAAAATAGAAAGATGAAAGTTGACGGGGAGGGCATTGTGAAGAGGTACTCGAGCTCCAGAGACGCGAGTACCATTAATTATCCATTGTAGTGGTTACTGCTGCCAGGGAAGTCGGTGTAAGTAATAAGTATGTGAAGGGGTACTCGAGTTCCAGAGACTCGAGTACCATTAATTATCCATTCATTATATTAATTGTGGTGGTTGCTGCTGCCAGGGAAGTCGGTGTAAGTAATACGTATGGCACATACTACTCGAGTTTGAAGAACTCGAGTACAGTGTAATAGTACCCGAGTTCTCTAAACTCGAGTATACCTCGGGTACGGCGTCTAAGAGGTGTGGTTTGACACAGCGTGGTACTCGAGTTTAGAGAACTCGAGTACTTTGTCACAGTACTGGGTCCACTAAATGCATTGCATGACATGCCAACCCCAATGATGTATAACTGCACAGTTGTACTCGAGTTTCTGAGGCGCGAGTACTTTGCTATAGTACCCGAGGCCTAAAAACTCGAGTATGGATCGGGCATACCTCATTATAGGTGTACAAACATACAGCTTAGTACTCGATTTCTTTAGACTCGAGTACTTTTTAAGACGAATAAGCTATCCGCTCTTGAACAGCTCAAAACCTCTGCTGCTGACAGTAATGCCTCCATTTCTCTCTCTCTCTCTCTCTCTCTCTCTCTCTCTCTCATGTAGCTTATTTTCTGTTGCTGTGGTGAATGCATTTCTATATTTTATTTTGGGTGTTTTGAGTGTGAATTTGAGTAAATGTGTTTTCTTTGATTATGAAATCTGTGATTCTTTTGATAAAGCTTGGAGAATTTTTAGTGTTCCACTAATATTGTTTGCTTTGGATTATTGGGACTTAATTAGCAGTAGCATGCCTACTTTACTTATAATTATGAGTCCGTTTGGTTAAGCAATTTGCAATAGCTTATATAAACACACCATGTAGGGAAATTGATGATTTTTTTTTTTTTATATACATTAAGAATATTACAGATACAATCGCTACGACATGCTTGAAATTGTTTCGTGAGAGGCGAATGAGCCTTGACCCAATTCACACTCTTAACAAGTGTGGATTTCCAATTAAAAGAAAAAAAAAAAAAAGGTTTTCTGAGAGATTGTGTGGTTTCTTATATCGACATTCGTATGAATATGGTTATTGGGGTTTTAAAAAAAAAAAAAATTATTATACGAACTTTAGCGTCTTTGAAGTATAAGAAAAGACCTCGGCTAGATTCTTGTACTCTCTCCTCTTTGCTCTTAGTCTAGAATATCCACAATTATCACCTTAATGTACAGACTACAAAGCCTCTAGACAAAACTTAAAGTTTGTGAGTAGAGCGCGAGTAATTGGTTTTTAGTGCATTTCAGATGTTTCTTTGTTGCTATCACAAAAGTAGAAAGACTACCACTTCTTTATATAATGTTTTGTTCTTTTCAAATGCTCACGCATTTTTTGTTGATTGCATGTAGCACAAGGCAATAAGCATTCCTGATAATTTATATTACATGATACCTGTAACAATACATCAAAAGAATGTGGCTGTGTCTGAGACACACATCTCAGAAAGCCAACCCACAGTTTTGGCATTCTCCACACCTGCACTCAATAGGTACATATAAAATCAGTTGTTCCATAATTATGCTTGAGAATCAGAATTGTAAAACATAGAGCAAGCTTGATTAAATTTATTATTTGTATGTTTCAAATAAACTAATTGTATGTTGAGGGAATATACCTGTCTAGTCACAAGTTTGGAAAGAATCTCCATAAGAAAATCAACCTAAATAGAGAAACCAGATTGTTATTTATAATTTGTATCTACCACACATAGACAAACAATACATTCACATTCAGTGGGATACTTCAGGTCATTAATAGTGACAAATACCACCACAATAACAAAGCTTAGTCTCATGTATGTAGGGAATTCCCCAACTTTTATCTATAATGGATCAATTCATATGAAATTTAATAAAAACTTACATTAGCCATCAAAATGCCACAGCCCTCTTTTTTTTTCCGGGGTTGTGACCAATTGTGAGCAAAATATATGACACAAAGCACTAACACATGTGGAGAGAAAATCATATTTAACAAACCTACTGAGCTATGTAAATGGATAGATACACCCAAAATGCTTGTTACTTTGGTTCAAGGCCAAAAATAAGTAGAAAATTTTTTTGGTCAGTAAAAATTCATTAACAGAAAGAAGCAAAAAATCTTCTAAAAAATTTCCCCAAAAAATAACCTGATCACCATCATGCAATGAACCAGAAAGAAAATTTCACAAAGCCCATAGTTTCAACAAACCCAAGATATATGACTCTAAATCTCAAAATTACAGATTTTACCAAGAAGAAGCCAGTCCTGAAATCATTCTCTAACATAAACTCAGCATAGTAAATTGGGATACTAATGTAACATATAGAGGGGAAGAATCTTACCAATGTAGGAAAAGCATCAATTGCTTGAATCACAGTTCTCATGAAAAGAAGAGGTAGAGGAGTTTGATCAACCTGAAATTGTGTTACAGGAAATTATTAAAAAAATACACTTCTATGCTTCCCTTTCCATGCGCAAGTATGCAACACAAAAGCAAATTATAATAGCCACACTATGGTACTATGAAACAGCAAATTTCCTTGAAACATGTAACTTTAGAAAAGCAATTAATCTAATACAACACTAGAAAGAGGAAAAATCATGATCTTATCAACTTAAGGGTGCTTGTTGAATGTGAGATTTCAATTCTTCTTTTCATTCCCTCTATATATTAAACAGCCAAGTGAAGCATAAACAACATGGACACGAGTTATTTCTTTGCAAAAGTACATCCCAAATAAACATGTAAGCATTATCAAAATGTGCACACTTGTTTCTTTGTGTACCACATTCTAAGTTCGCTGGATATATTTCTATAAATTTGAGGTTCACTTGCATCGCTAATCAAAATCAAAACCATGTTAATTTACCCCTGGTTCCTGCCAAGGGGTTCAACCAACAAAAAAAATTTCCTATCTCTTGCTATGACATTAAAAAATACTGCAAATATGGTTAAGCTGCAAGAGATCATGCTAATGCTTCTTGATATGATGCCCAATCATCTATGTGCTTGTAAACTAGCAACTCACATGGCTCATCGTGGTAGTGAGTTTTAGACAGAAATCCCACTCTTCAGGGTTTGATTATCATAAGTCAGGTAACCTACATAAAGCAAAACAATTTAGCCCAAAGAGTAACACAAACTTGTCAATGTATAAGACATTTTCTATAGTACAACACAAAATAAGCATATCCAGAAGCCTACCATAAATTGATTACTTTTCCACATCCTCCTGGATTTGACCATCTGCAGCAGTAGATACACAGATATCTATGAAATTAATTGTATATGACTAAAAGCCAAAAAAAGCCATATAATTCTTGAGAGCCTCACCAGCAAGATTGACTGCCAAGTTTGCTTGAGCATCAGCCTCAGTGTTTAGTTCCTTTGAGAGGTAAAAAGAAAATGTCAGAAAATTGAAAAAGAAGCAACGACATAAAAGCAGCAGTATCAGGATTCTTCTGCAATAAGTAACAAAGAAGTAAATGTTTCTACACATAAGTCCAGGCTGAAAGCATGAAAAGCACAAAGAGTACACCAAAAGGGACATTGATGAAGGCAGTAAGAATAAACAGGAATCCTAAGGATTTACCAGAAAATTTAGTCCTAGGTGAAAGCTGCATGGTGAATAGGAATTGTCTAACACATCCCAAGTAGTTGAAATTAAGGCTTCCTTGAGTTGATGATGATTGTGTCATCAAGAAAAATAATAACAGCAAATTCCTTAAATTTAAATCAATCATTGGCATTTGATTACTAAATTTTAGTATGGATTAATAAATTTTATAATCTTTAATGGTGGCATTTGAGTTAGGAAATTTAATAAGTCATTGGCATCTAAGACATTTGAGTTAGGAAATAGAAGATTCAAGCAGAAAATGATATGTACAATATTCAAGGTTGGATTCTAAGACCTTTGACTGGTCTCACCCTTTGGTTCCACCAATGCGATTGACCATCGAAAATCATCCCCGTTTTCTTCTCCTCACTGGTTCCTTGACTGGTCTCACCTTGCCTGAAAAGAACACAAGCAAATACTCATATTCAAATCATTTCACCATAAAGAGATGCATATGTAATCAGTATAAGAGGGGAGAGTACCATGTCCAGTCCCACAGTCAGGAGGATGTGTCCGTGTCCTTTGCGGCCTGCGCGGCCGATCCTCACTGTGTGAAGCCTCAGGTGGGGGGTGGGTATCTCCGTCTGGATGGCACCAGGGGTGGGTAGCCCAAGGGTGGGCATGAATCTCATCTCATCTCTACCACATACATCTCCGGGGATAGTGCCGATAGTCGGTGGGGGAGAGGATGTGGGTGGGCAGGTATCATCGCGAACCATGGATGGGGACCGACATGTCTGGGCAAACGTATGGGATGGACCCGCATCATCATGTGCCATGGAGCCCATGTCATAACCAGTGTCCAAACACATCTCATCTGATGTCTGACTTGCCTCCTCCATCGTGTGGTCATGCACGGGTGTGTGACGGCCACCCGATGTGTGACGGCTCGCAGTTGTGGGATGCCGACTAGATGCATGGCACTGACTAGATTGACGGCCTCCATGCCCTCGACGTCCACCTGCTTGCCGACCACGCCTTACAACCGGTTCACTTGCGTTGCCCACAGTGCGTACATCATCCAAGGTCAATCGACTGATTTCTTCAACAGATTGCAAGGCATTCATACAATCCGTGTAGATCTCAGACCCTGGTTCGAACTTCGCCATAATCCTCAACTGTGATTCAACCTGTCACAAGTATACAAGAGTAGTGTTAGGATTTGGAACTAAACTATGCAAAGCAAGGTACATTTATAATAGAACAATCTTTGTAAACTTACCAAAATGTCCCAGTATGAGGTCTCTTTTGTAATATGCCAAACAGTGATGGAACGATACCACACCATATACTCGTCATTGTAGCTCATTACCCCATGAAAGGGCGGTGCTTCAGCAATTGTGGCATGCGCAGCCCATCTAGCAATATGAGTGGCATGTTCTTGAACCCAATTTTTTTCCTGCTTGCCTTGGAGCGTTATCTTGTGAAGTTCAATTGAAGTATCGACATTGTTCGGTACGCCTTGCTTCATCCCAAATGGTCGAAGAACACGTTCGGGGTGATGGCCTTCAATCACCCAAAAATGTATGAGCGGCACGATGGACCTCCATATGTGTTGGCCTGCCGTACAATATGCGGGCAGGGAACCCAAATAATCTCTATATGGCTCCCAGACAATCTACAATGATCCAACAAATGCAAACAACCATATTAACAATATATGTGTAACGATATCTTACAAACAACCATACAAACAACCATAAAGTGGTTGGTTCCCACTTGTAAGGCACGATACCTGATTTGGCCAGAGCGAAGCAAGCAACACACGATAGGCGCGTAGGACATGCATTGGATGGTCAGTTGTTATCTTAGCCCCTTTCCATCTATCAAACAACACAGACATAACATTCATATTAATTACTTACATAATTCCCATGCGAAAGAAATTAATGCGGAAATGTAAAACGATAACTAAGTTGAAGATCCTACATACCCGACCAGTGCTGACCCAGGGGCGGTGTACGGGTGTGGATGCCTCATCACGGGACATATTTGTGGAAACCTCGCCCATGCCCACAACCGCACTAATAGCAAGTGCACCACCAATTTGCTTGGCTGTCTTCTCCGATGCCTTACGAGGTGTCTATATAGCCAACTTAGTGTTGCACTACCCCAACTATAATTCTTTCCATTGCGATTGGATTGAAAAATTGTAGATACATGATTGAGAGCCGTTCGCATTTGTCCATAAACAAGATACTACCCAACATTTGGAGTATGTAATACCGAGCATATTGTTGCACACGCACCTCGCGGGCGTCACAGGAAGAGGGTTGCGAACCGCTCCTCCAACCATTTGGCTTTTATCCTCGGCCCTTCCAACACCGCAGTTGTTCTTTTTGTACCAATCAGTCTGTCCGGTGGAAGCAAGCCTAGCAAATCTATGCAAAAGTCACGCCGGCTTGTCCATATGGGTAAATCCTACCACCGGCAAGCCATGTACAGGTACCCCGGGATGACCTCTATGTCTTGTAGCGTGATGGTCATCTCACCGTGTGGCAAGTGGAATGAGTGCGTCCGGCCGCCATCTCTCCACTAAGGCCGTGATCGGTGCATGGTCAAGGTCCATACGTGGGACTCGAAGTAGCCCATCTAACCCCGCATCCGTGATGTAAGTGGCAATCCGTGGATCTAACCCACCATCAAACGAGACCTTTATCTCGGTGACGACAAGTCAAAACACCGGCACTTCCCGCAAACAAAGCAGCTTAGTATTAATAATAACATTCACTAACCACGTAATAATTACACTTCAAACATAATGCCCAAAATCTTTCTACTACATATATTGATTACAATGACACAAGTGCATACCTTGCCTGCCAAAGGAGCATCCCAAAGCAAACTTGAACGATGCATAGGTTGCCTCGTCAAGACAGTCCCTATAGAGGGTCCTGCTCGATGTGGGTCCATACCTGGCATAAATTTAAGGTGATTAATGGCCCATTAGCATATTCATCAAATACCCATAAGCTAAATCAAAATGATAGCATCTCACTAATTTGTTTACTTGTTCCTATATCAATAAATTTTTTATGGCCTTTAAGAGGGGAAATGCTATTGTTGAGGGTGGCTCAAGTGTAATTTTATTGAACCAAATTGCTAAAGTCAGTACAAACAATGTTAGAAATCCTTAAACTCAAACATCGACGACCATGGAGAGATTTTTTGACCACCCCGAAAAAAAAAAAAAAAAAACAAAAAACTATAGAACTTTAAAAGGGGACGTTCCCTTTTTTTTTTTCCCTCAAAAACTCTCCTAAGCACTTGATTGATTTTCTTTAAAGGGCTCTAATCTAAGCCTTTCAATTCATGTGTTCTTTCTATTTTTAAAACTAATAAGTTCTTTCTAATAAGTGAGTTCTTTCAATTCATGTTTTTTAAATTCACAATATCCAAGATTCAACATAGCACAATCACAAACTAATATAATTCTATAGGGAATATTTCCACAACTACCAAATCACAAACTAAATATGTTTTGGAATAATTATAAGAACTTGTACAATTAGATATACATAAAAAGATCATGCTTTTATTAAGAAAGCAAAAGAAAAAGAAAGATGAGACATTTCAACTTTTAAGTTTATGTTCCACAAAGAGAAATGTTTAAGCTAGATTCTAAGGCCTAACACATGAAATGTACACCTCACACTCTAAATGTATAAGATGGTGGATTTTCACAAACCACAACTTAATGGATTCAGTCAACATTGATAACCAACAAAAGTAGATAATGGTTGAATCAAGTTCAACCACCTACACTCACTAGGATAAACCGTAGCCCAATAAAGATTCTACATCATTTTGAGTTATTTAAGCCATGAAAAAACTGGAAGCATAAAGTAAAAGAAGCAACCAGCAAATAACTTAATCAAACACTAATGGAAGCATATTAGTTGGTGAAAATTGAAGAATTGACACTGGTTATGGAGGATAAAAACTGGTAATCTAGTCAAAATTCAACTAAACTCCATCTAGATTCAACTTTAGTATTATTCCAAGATATTTCCTCAAGATTTTAACTACATCTAAGGAAATCCGCTCAAAGATATGGGTAGGGGTAACCCCTATTTGTGAAAAGATAAGAGAGAGTCACTTGAGATGGTTTGGTCATTTTCAAAGGAGAGCGATTAATGCACCGGTAAGAAACAGTGACATGACCCAAGTTTAGGGAGCAAATTAAGGTAGAGAAAGACCCAAATAAAATTAGTTGAAGTAATAAAAAAGGACTTATCAATTAAAGAAATAACCGTATATATGATTCCAAATAGAATAAAATGGAGGAAAAGAACGCGTGGCCGACCCTAACTAATTTGTTGAGGATCCATAGCCCTGTTGTTGTTGTGACTACATCTAGTGCCATTAAGACAGTATTATCAATTTGGCAGGGCTAATGAGCTAGTTATCATCACAAAAAGGGTTAAATGTTATTTTAAATTGGCATTGTGTACCTATTTTTAGAATACACAGTAAACATATATTAAAATCGCTGTGCAAACTGTTTTCAAATAAAATAAAGGACAGAAAATAGATTATAAGCATATTTAATTTCACAAAACTCATCTCTTATTAAATATAGGAATAGGAACAAGAAAAACATGGCTTTTAAAATTAACGGTTTTAAAAATTTATTTCAGTTATTTGCACTCATAACTCTGATAGAGATAAACCCTACACAATTACAGATTAAAATAAAGGTGGGTATTTCATCATTAGGAACTATTCAAAATAACCACAATTGACTTCATCCTAAAACCTTCTAGTCCTTTGCCATCATTGTGTCCTCTCTCTTCACATCATAACCCCAAAAAAAAAAAAAAACTATGCTTATTTTCTTACCAGATTAAGATTTGATTTATGACCAGCATGATAACCGTACCAAAAATAAAGCCCAAATGCAACACAACAGTTCCTTCAAAGAAGAGAACTAATAGGCCGACTTTCTAGAAAACGATATTTAAAGTGCTTCGCTCTTCTCTCACTTATTCCATGTGGGACATAGACACACTATAATAGAACATGTGCCAAGGCCGAGATCTTTTGGATACTCTGGTCATCAGACTCGTTGTATCAGGTGCCCTCATTAGCTTGCTGCCTTTCATAGCCTTAGACCTGGGACATGATGCTTCTAAGACTTGGTATAAATTTCAGGCACAAACCAGGGCATTTTTTGTTGTTGAATGCTATACATTAAAACTTGAACAAATGAATCAAAATCAACAATAAATGCCTACAATCTTCAAGGTTTTCCGCCTAGGAAGCACATCTGGAGGTGCGTTGGCACAAGTAAGCACATCATTATGAACTGTTTTCTAGTTTCTAGAATGATGATTTGACATGCCATGGTGATAGGAGATTTCTAAAAAAAGATCTCAAAGTGAGGTTTCGCTACTCAAATGTACTCATTGGCTTGGTCCCTTTATATAGACAGTATGTAAACAAACAAAGAAGAGAGGTGCAAAATTTTATTCATCTCTAAGTATCTAACTCACTTTTAACATGTTCTAGGTGTTATCCCAATCAAACTATGTACCAGTAGAGAAGCAAAGAAACTCAGTCACAGTTACAAGACAAAAATTACCACAATTAGTTAAAAACTCATGGAAAGAACAAAAAAAAACCCCAAACATTGCTAACCTTTGAGTGCGACGTCGCCGGCGATAAAATGGGTGGATATCTTGCGAGGTCGCCGGCGATGAAATGGGTTTGGGGTTTGAACGCCGGCGCCGGCAAAGAAACGGGTTTGGGAGTCCGACGTTGCCGGCGACGAAGGGGTTTGGGGTTTCTACGGCGGCGCTGGTGATGAAACGGGTTTGGGAGTCCGAGTTTCACCGGCGATGAAATGGGTTTTCGGTTTGGAGAGTGAGAGTGTGCAACTGAGTGAGAAATGAGAGATGAGAGAGGACTGGTTTTAGTTCGCCATACTCGAGTTTGATATAATCGAGTACTTTAAATAATACCCGAGCCCATGAAACTCGAGTAATGGGCATGCAATCCAGATTTATACTCGAGCCTCACATACTCGAGTACCATGAAAAGTACCCGAGTTCTTAAAACTCGAGTACCAATCTGGATATGCAATTTTGTACCAGTCTGGATTGTCCGGCAAGAAGGGATGGGAATCCAGATTAGTACTCGCGTTTGAAAACCTCGAGTACCAGATTTGCCAGTACTCGAGTTTGAAGAACTCGAGTACTTGGTGAATTTTTTTAAAATAGATATTCCACGTTGGCATGCCACGGTGGAGGTGTAAAATTCAGTACTCGAGTTCACCAAACTCGAGTACTGGAAAAAGTGGTACATCCCCAATTAGTTCCGAAACAGTGTTTTCTGCCTAAATTTTTTTAGAAATGGTGGTATTGGGCCGATTCTGCCGTAAAAAAAAGTCCAAATCTTTGAGGCCTTTTTTGGGCTTTTATGCATTTGTGGGCTATCATTCAAGACCCAACCAAAAAGAAAAAAAGAAAAAGAAAAAAGTATTTTTGTGGACAATCCACAATAGTCACGTAGTTTTAAACTGTAAAAAGTAAAAACAGTCACACACAAAGTCATTGTCATGTAATGTAAGATTGAAACTTTACCAATTATAGGGTTTTTGTCATTTTGGTTTAATCTAATAGAAAAAGGATGGTATAAGAGATGAAAGATTATTATTACGAATGGATTCTCTAGAGTCCTCAGGCTTATTATACCATGGAGATCTTCAAATCCTAATTCGGCAATTTTTTTTTTTTTTTTTTTGAGAAGCAAACACATATAAAGAGAGGAAATGATGTTTTAACACAAAAACACATCACAAACTCTACTCAAAATTCATGATAACTTTTAAAAGAGGGTGGAGTAAGTTATTCTATATAACATACTCTTTTAAGCAATGTAGAATAATTATCTATCTTTTTCTTTAAGAAAAACATACAAATAGTGGCAATTTTACATGTAATTCAGGGTGTATACCTTGACTTGCAAAAAAATAGAAGTGAAAAAGGATGAGTAAGTTATACTATACACAATACTTTCTTAAGTATTGTGAGATGTTTACCATTCTATTTTAAAGAAAAAAAAATACACATACACAAGGGTGAATAAATGGATTTATAATATAAAGGCATATCATAAACTTCATTCAAAGCACCATTGTAAACTTTTTATAAGAAAATTGATTTGTGATTTGCAGCCTTCTTGGCTTTGATTCAAATAATTAGTTTGTAATTGGACATTTTTCTTCATATACATTTTGTATAAACACGAGCTATTCATTATTGAGTATGTGGTAAAAAAAATATATCAATTCACTCATTTGAGATGAACAATTGTTTCTCTGAATTTGGGGTTAATTAAATGTGAGGGGTCAAAGTGTGCTTAATCTAATATTCAAAATCTCTGGTCATCTTTGTAGTAGCTAATCAGCAATAACCATGTGTCATGTTTGCTAGTAATAGAGTAATTGGGAACGTTAATTGCAACTTGCAAGTAGCAATTTACATTGTCAATGCATTTATTTTTACTAAAGCTATCACTTAAGACTTAAGAAAGCAATATACTAGCAAATCAGCATGGAAAGATTAAATACTCATATCTAACCAATTATTCCACGTCCATTCTATACAATGATGTGTAACTAGTCTAAAAATCATTGTTTTTGAGAAATAATCTGTGTTTGTTGATGGGTTCTAATAAAAAATTAGTCTGGATAAAAAAAATAAATAAATAAAAAAGCTTTGGATATGCCACCCAATACAATTTAAAATTTGGGACCTTTACAAGTCTTCTTAGTCTTGTAATAACGTATTGTTATAGTGTCATTTTCATTTTCATCGCTCTAATTTTAAAGCAATCTCAACTTCTATGTCCTCAACCTCTCATCCAAAATAAAAATAAATAAACAATTCTAAGTCCTGAACCCATGTTACCCATCTACGCCAACATACCAACTCAAGATTCTCCCAGAAAAAAAAAAAAACCAAGGCAACACGTAACTGCTACCAAATTTATTAAACTCCAATCAATAAGGCCGCTCTTTTTGATAAAAAAAGAGAAAAGACCATTTCAAAGGGTCTGATTGTCACTTGACCTAAAGGACACTGATACAATTTGTAACAGTGGTTGACCATGGAGCATCCACAATAAGAGCATCACCAACGGATTGGGCATATCTCAAATGTAGGCTTATTTTACAATTGAGGCTTAAAATATACACTCAATTAGATGATGTAAACAAGCACTATTGAAAAGAAAAGAAAAATACAATTGTGCTACAGTAAAAAATATATTAATATTTTATGTATTTTCTCTCTCCACAGTCTCTCTCTCTCTCTCATTTTGACTCTCACTTCATCTCTCTCTCCATGGTCAAAGCTTGCACCGGTGCTGGGGCTTGAGGTAGAAGACCTTGGAGACTTGGAGTCGCCGGTGGCAGCGGAGGGGATGAGTCTGGTGTCAAGGAGCTTGAGGATTTTGTCACAGATGTCGGAGAGGTCTGGGTTGCGATCTGGTTTTGTCGCAGACCTTGGATTTTTTGTTGACGACGGTGGGTCGTGGGTTTTGACAATGGTGGAGATCGGTGGGCGGCGAGATTGGCGTGGCGGAGATTGGTGGGTGGCGAAGATCGGTGGAGCTATGGTGGCTGTGGCGTTGTGATCGGCGTGGGTGTTAATGGTTTTTTTTTTTTTCCTGTGTTTGCTGGTATATGTGATCGGCGTTGTGGTGGTTGTGGCGTTGTGATCGGCATGATGGTTTTTTTTTGTTTTTGTTTTCGATTTGGGTTGATATGGATGATAGAGGAGTTGTGTGGAGGAGTTGAGTTGATATGGATGATGGAGGAGGAGTCTAGAAGAAGGTGAAAAGTAAAGTAATAAAGGATTCTGGAAGGTACATGTGTGGAGGATAAAATTGGGAAAAAACAAAAAAGGAAAAAATATATTTTACTGTGAAGATATATTATTATAATGAGTAGAATAGAAAAATAAAAGTTGGGATGTTGGGTGTATTGGAAAATGGTATTGTATAATTGATAAAGTGATTTTTTGGGATGGTAAAATAGGATAGAATTAGAATAACCAATGCTAATGCTCTAAGAAATGCTATCACATCCTATTTTACCATCTTAAAAAACTATTTTATCAATTATACCATACTATTTTACAACACACCCAGCATCCCAACTTTTATTTTCCTATTCTACTCATTAAAATAATATATTTACATAATAAAAAAAAAATATTTTTTGTTTTTTTTTTCCCAATTTTCTCCTCCACAGGCGTATGTATCTTCCTGACTCCTTCATTCCTTTGCTTTTCACCTTCTTCTCCTTCTCCTTCCATCTTCCATCTTCATATCTACCCAATAAAACATACCCAGCAAACATATCCAGCAAATCCATTAAACATACCTAGCAAACCCATTAAAGTACCCAGCAAACCCAATAAAATCTTAACAATATCAGGAAAATCCAAATCAATTCACCAGCAAATCATAACAGAAAACCTAGCAAACCCAAATCAATCCATCACCCATCGATACGCCACATCGGCACCGCCCTGATCTGCCACATTTGCCACCACATCAAACCCACATCAAACCCATGAGCTCCACCTACCCAAGAGACCCAGGGCAGCTTAGTCACGGCGAGCACGGCACCACCCCGATACACAAACCACGACACCACCCCGATCCACCACCACGGCACCACCCTGATCTGCCACATCAAACCATGAGCTCCACCAAATACGAGACCCACAGAGGCTTGATTCAAGGGAAAATAGAGAAAAAGAAAAGAAAAAAAGAAAAGAAAGGGAAGACAGGGACGAGAGAGGGGGAAGGATTGAATAAGAGAATCAGAACTGAAAAAGAATAAAGAAAAAAAAGATAGAGGAGATGAGAGTGGCCGGTGAGAGAGTGAGGCTTTGATAAAGTAAATAGTAAATATAATAAAATATTAATATTTGGTTTTACAATTGACCTACAATGCGATTCTACATTTAGAATCGCATTATAGCACAATTTTATATATATATATATATATATATATATATATATATATATATATTTGCAATAGTTCCATTTTACAACTTCTAATGGAGTGGGCATTTTGGGTCTGAATGGTAAAATAGGATTACATTTGGCATAGGCTTACATTTGGCATTTGCCCTTTCCATTGCCAATGTTCTAACAATGGGCTTTAAGATTAAAAGGGGAAGAGAGAGGGAAAATACTTTATAAGGCATGGTCCATAATCCATTTTGCTACCCCATAAGATTAATAACATTACTTGTTTTTATTAAGATAAACCCAAACCCAATACTAGGCTGTTGTAATATGAAAACACTTTATCATCCCAATATGAAGTTCAAGGTGTGCACATCCTTCTAATCTAGGGCTTCATCAAGCTCTTGTTGGGTTTAAATCTGGGATCAATCACCTTACCCTGTCCTTTGGTTGCAAACATTAATTAAAAAAAAAAGGTGATCACAGATTTGTCATCCTACATTCATACAATAAATTTAGGGATACAATTTTTACTATAAATTTTTTTTTATAACTTGCTCAAATGATTGATTGTGAGTGATAAATAATCACTTTAAAATAAATTTATAAGTTTTCTTCCACCACTTATAGTCATAGATGACCATTTCAACAAGTTTGAAGAATTTGTAGCAAAAACTGTGCCCCTCCACTTATTCACGTTCCAATATCATATTAAGGTAGAATTTGGATGGTGCGTCCAGCGTCTAGCATTTTTTGGTGAGTCTCGTGCACTGTTTACGGGACCGCAAATACTTTTTTAAAAAAATTAAAATTAAAATTGGGTCCTACGGTACTATTTACACATTTAAAAATTATTTTGTTACAGTATTTTCAATTTTTAATTTTCAACAATAAGCGGCATCCAAATGAACCCTAAATACCTTGAATTGCCGATTACCACTCCATCTATTGTTGTCTACAGTGCACAGACGTACATTCTAGGAAATTCCATAGGTTGATTATTAGTCGACTTTAATTATGGTGTGTCTCGGTAGGCTCACCCCCGGACCAAGAAAAAAAAAATCTAATCTATCTAATTTAGGATTAATTTAGGATGAATTAATAATGCACATTTTGTATTCGGGGTACATGTATGTTTATGGTATGCTAATATTTAATGAACCTATTCCTCTATGTAGCCATTGATGAACCGGTGACCTTATTGATTAAAAAAAAAAAATCTGCAATTTTAATTGCGGAGTGAAATATGTGATGTATGATGGAGTCAAAATTTGACTTGGGGGGGACAAAATTTATAATTGACATACATATTTTTACATAGACCTACAAGCATAGGTAACAAGCATGCGCGCGCGCGCGCGCACACACGCGCGCGCACACACGCGCGCGCACACATATATATAATTAAAGTCAAAATTAAGAGAAAATCCAATTAGATTTTAAATTAAATTTTAATTGTTATTTAATTTTGCATCACGTGTCCTATTTCATGTTGTGCAAAAGACAAATAATCTATTATAAATAAATCATAAAAAATCCAATAAAAAAAAAAGAGTAAACTCATGTGTATATCAAAAATAAGGAGAGAGAGAGAGAGAGAGAGAGAGAGAGTAAAACTCATATATGACTTAAAAAAATGTGTAACTCTTACACAAGATATAATTTGAACCCATACATATGTGTAATTATGATTATTTTTTATTGTACTATATGCATATACAAAAGTTATACACTAGCATATATAATACAAAAGATCAATTCAAATATAAAAGAGATGGGTTCAAGTTACACATGGTGTAACTTCACAAGAGTTACATATTTTGTGAACCATTGATTACTATTAGATCTAAGAGTCAAAAAACATTCATAGTAGTATTATTATTACTCTCTAGAAATTAGTGATTTAGGCATTAACTCTTCTTATTAAAGGGAAAAAAAAAACCACAACATTAACTTTTTTTTTTTTTTTCTTCGTCCATATCATCATCTTCTTCCTCTTGTCTTTCTTTTTGCACTATACTTTCAAGCCTCCATCATGAATGGTGGTTGAAATAATTCTGGAAATAACATCTCAAATCTTTTCTTCTTCTTGACTCGTTGTTGGAAAAAATTCTGAAAATAACTCTCAAGTCTTTTTCTTCTTACTAGGCTCGCTGTTGAAAGAATTCTGAATATAACGTCTTTATATATAAACAAAATATTTTAGTCAAGATTCTCTCTTAAAGTTAATGTGAAAATTCTTCTCATAGTTCCTCCACAAAGAAATTTCTTCAATAGAAAACGCATCATCTACTTAAAAACTCCTTTATAGATACAAGACTATTATTAATGGTAGTAATGGAAATCCAAATTTAAGAAATATCTTTTCACAGCAATAGTTTTAGAGCACATGTGGTCTCCTTAACGCCAATTATGAAATTAACTAGTAACATCAGATGAATAAACAAAAGAGAAGCTTTGTGGCTGCTTTTCGACCCAACTATGAGAATTTTATGAATGGTGGAGGCCTGAAAGTATAGTGCAAAAAGAAAGACAAGAGAAAGAAGATGATGATATGGACGGAAAAAAAAAAAAAAAAGAGTTAATGTTGTGGTTTTTTTTTTTTTTTCCTTTAATAAGAAGAGTTAATGCCTAAATCATTAATTTCTAAGGAGTAATAATTATACTACTATGAGTTTTTTTTACCCTTAGATCTAATAGTATAATCACTACTCTCTAGAAATTAGTGATTTAGACATTAACTCTTCTTATTAAAGGGGAAAAAAAAAACCATAGCATAAACTTTTTTTTTTTTTTTTTTCGTCCATATCATCATCTTCTTCCTCTTGTCTTTCTTTTTGCACTATACTTTCAGGCCTTCACCATTCATAAAATTCACATAGTGGGGTCGGAATGCAACCACAGAGCTTCTCTTTTGTTTATTCGTCTGGTATTACTAGGTAATTTCATAGTTGACATTGAGGAGACCACATGTGCTCTAAAACTATTGCAGTGAAAAGATATTTCTTAAATTTGGATTTCCATTACCACCATTAATAATAGTCTTGTATCTATAAAGGAGTTTTTAAGCAGATGACGCATTTTCTGTTATAGAAATTTCTTTGTGGAGGAACCATGAGAAGAACTTTCACATTAACTTTAAGAGAGAATCTTGACTAAATATTTTGTTTATATATAGAGACATTATATTTAGAATTCTTTCAGCGAGCCTAGCAAGAAGAAAACGATTTGAGAGTTATTTTCAGAATTTTTTCTAACAACGAGTCTAAGAAGAAGAAAAGACTTGAGATATTATTTTAGAATTATTCCAACCACCATTCATGATGGAGGCCTGAAAGTATAGTTCAAAAAGAAAGACAAGAGGAAGAAGATGATGATATGGATGAGAAAAAAAAAAGAGTTAATGCTATGGTTTTTTTTCTCCCTTTAATAAGAAGAGTTAATGCCTAAATAACTAATTTTTAGGGAGTAATAGTGATACTACTATGAGTGTTTTTCTACCCTTAGATCTAATAGTAATCAATGGTTCACAAAAGGTTTCTTGTGAAGTTACACCAAGTGTAACTTGAACCCATCTTAACATAAAATAACACTTATATTAATATTCTTAATGTTACACTCCATAAAAAGATAGCAACTACATTCTAATGAGTTTTTTTTTTTTTTGGATTTATTTTCATATAAGAATAAACCTTGTTATTTTTCTAATAGTCAAAATTTCACTTATTATTCGTAGGTAATAGTTTTTACTTTTTAGTAATTAAATAAATGTTAATTACAACTTATATCATTATATTAAACTCAAAATGATTTTTTCTAAAAAAAAAAAAAGAAACTCATAAAATGAATAAATTATAATAATTTAAAATCATATAGTAACCATTTTACCATCTTAAACCCTAGAGTTTAACTTGAAAACAATATAAAATCATGGACACTATATTATTTCCAAATTTTATTATAATACACTCACTTAAAAAAAAAAGAGAGAGTAAATTATTATATAGATATTTGAGGTCTGATTGAAAGATAAATTTTTTTTTTCATAATTTTCACTTCAATTAAAATGTTTGCTTCTTTTTTTAATTTTTTTTTAATCTTGAATTATATTTTATAACTTTTGAATCTTAAAAAAGATTCTGTTACATGGGATGAGTTTTGACAAATAATAGCTATATTAAACAAATATAAAATGCAAAAAAAAATTCAAACCATGAGGGTTGGAGGGCTGTTTTGGGTGGGCTCTACCCCCTCTGGCTCTGACTTTTTTTTTTTTTTCCCTGATGAAAAACTAATACACACAACCATGATCAAGGTTGTGTATGTGTTTTTGTTTTTGTTTTTCTAATTATGGAGTAATTTAGTTATTTCATGTCTGAAGTCTAAAGTCTAAACCATGCAACGATACCAAATTTGAAAAAGAAATTAAACATCATTATTAAATATTAAGAAACAGTGCTCGTTTATTGACAAGTTGTAATAATATAGTTCGACTGTTTGCAATTGACCTCTAGATCGACAGTCTAGAGACTAGACAAGTCTTCTTGAGCTAGCTAGTGGAACTTCCACATTTATTTTGGATTTGTTATCGTGTCATTTTCATCTTTATATAACTTGCAAGCAATAAGGTTATGAGGGTGATGCATCTGATCAATTCCCATAACCCATGCATCTACACTTGTATTTATACCAAAAGAACAAATTAATTGACTGCTACCAAATCCCAAAAAGTAATACTTAACTATTCTTGGATCATGGAGAGTGGTGCTCTTCCCTTTCACATTTATAATAGAGTTCACTCATTAAATTTATGGTAGGGTCCACCATAAATGTAAGAAGAAGAAGCAAATTTATCCATACTATGGGAGTATACTCAATACTTTTTCCAAAATCAATAGCTATTGATTTGCTAGCTGTCTAGTTTGTTCTTCTGGAATGGTCTAGTTTGAGTTTAATTTCTTTGACAGAAGCATGTTACATAACATGCCTTCATATCATAATTTTCACATTAAAAAAATTTCCTACTAATCTTTCAACACGAAATATTATAATAGTACGTAATAAGCCTTACAATTCAAAGTTACATAAATATACTTTTTTAAGTAAATAGAATTCTGTCCTTAAAAAAAGAGTAAATAGAACTCAAACTAGATCATTCCAATTCAATAGTTTGAAAGTTGGGTTTGTCATTTTATTAAAAAAAATGTTTAAGTTATTTGCATCTCTTTTCTATTATCTCATTTTTTTTAAAATAAAATAAAATTTTATAGATCTTAAAAAATTATATGAAAGATGTTTTAAATGGAAGATTGAGGTAAGACTAAATTTTCAAAAGGGTTAAATTTTTTACACAAATTGTTTTACATACACCCTAAAATCAATCGAATTTTTTTTTTTTTCAGTTATTTTTAGGAGGATGCGTAAAACAATTTGTGAGTGATAAAAATATTCTTTTCAAAATGGTTGGTAAAGAGACATTTTCATAGGCGCTTCTACAAAGTACCGTTTAAAATGTAGAAATTGATTGTTTATTTATTTAATATTCTAAAGCTTTTATAGGAGCCGAGCGTAGGAACTTGGAACTTGGAAGTCCACCATGCAATAATGGAATATTATAATGTGGCTAAATCTTACTGGGTAGGCTGTCCTATAGGACTATGACTAAAACCCAATAACACGTTCAAATTAATAAGGTTTGGTTATTAAAATGTTGAATCCTTCGACGCTTAGACCAAGTAGGCTAAGCATGCATCTCTCTATGTTTCTTCCTTTCCTTATATATAACCGTCATCAACATTGAGCTGTAGCTACAGAGAAAGAGAGAGAGATACACACAACACAAGAGGTGATAAGAGAAAAGTTGAATATAGTTAAGCGAGGGAAATGGGGTTATGGAGAGGGATAGTGTTGTTACTAGCTTTTACGATCATAGGGAGAGGAGAGGGGCAACTAGTCGAAAATTTCTACAGGTCGAGCTGCCCAAACGTTGAGTCCATAGTGCAACAGGCAGTTTCTACAAAGTTTAGCCAGACTTTCACCACAATCCCTGCCACTCTTCGTCTATTCTTCCATGATTGCTTTGTTCAGGTATTGAGTTTCTGTCTCAGTTGTATTAACTTGTTAACAATTATTAGGTGTTTGATATTGATAATCTTGACTCCCGAGACAATAATGGTATCACCAATATGCATTCATAGGTGTCACTTGTCAGAGGGTCTTATTTGTTCATACAACAAGGAAGTTCTATATAGAAGGTGTAGTATGGTGATAATAAAAAAACAAAATTGCATTTTGCAGTAAATATGCAATACATGAGGCTCTGAATATACTGATTTTTTTATTATTAAAAAAATAAATTTATTTTATTTAATTATTAATGTAAACAGTCACAATTGGATGCTGTTGTATTCATGCACACCCTGGCAGAACAAAACTTTTGACTAACTAGGAGGTAACTTGAAATACTAAATCACATAATTCTCACTGGATAGCGACATGTAACATTTAAGTCTTCAACAACTATTTGTTTGATTGAGATCACAAGGACACAAATAATTACTAGATATATATATATATATATATCTAAGTAAAATGTTTGTGAGTTTCCTTGGATATAATTCTTCTAGATTTGTCAATGGTTTCTACTTTCTAGTGTCTACATGTGTTTTTCCATTCCACAGGTTTGAAACTTGTACTCTCTGTTTCTTTTCATTCGTGGAATTTATATATGGTCATTAAAGGGATAGTGAGAAATCGACGCATAAATATGCATAGCCTATCTAGAGAAAACTTAATTGACTAATTGTTCATTAGTGTGTATTTGGGGAATGATTATATGCTCTCTTCTTTTTTTTTTTTTTATGTATTGTTTCCGGGTTATTGGGTGGTGATTTACTTTGATACTAAATGTTACAAACTCATGGGTAGAACTCACCATTGAAAACCGGCTTTCAAGAGGAGGGTGTTCAAGAGCTTATAAAAACATAATTAAGCTTATAGTTAATTCATGTGAGACACTAGAATCATAACAGTTTTTTAACTTTTTGTCTTATATTATACAAATAAGCTATTGGAAATAATTTTTAAATGTATATGATAACAATTATAAATATGTTTAGGAAAAGTGTTATTAGGACATACATATGGTTCCAGAACCGTTTACAATTGGCTGTAATGATTCTCTATACTTTTTCATGGTAGGGATGTGATGCCTCAATCATGATAGCATCGCCAAATAATGATGCAGAAAAGGATGCCCCAGATAATACTTCCCTAGCAGGAGATGGGTTTGACACTGTCGTCAAGGCAAAACAAGCCGTGGAACAAGCCTGCCCTGGCAAAGTCTCATGTGCCGACATTTTAGCTATTGCTGCAAGAGATGTTGTTGTCCTGGTAAGACTGGTTTGGTTGCTTATTCAAAAATTTAGTACTTTAAAGCAAAGCTAACTACATTTATATCATACATAATTGAACTAATATATACAAAACTCTCAGGCTGGAGGCCCTTCATTCAATGTAGAACTTGGACGCCGCGATGGCCTTATTTCTCAGGCATCTTTGGTAACTGGTAATTTGCCAGAACCAACCTTTAATCTCAACCAGCTCAACACCATTTTTGCCAAAAACAATCTTAGTCAAAATGATATGATAGCATTGTCTGGAGCTCATACTGTAGGCTTCTCACACTGCAGTCGCTTTTCAGACCGCTTGTACTCATTTTCATCATCCTCTTCTGTCGACCCTTCTTTGAATTCTACTTATGCCCAGCAGTTGGAAGCAGCTTGTCCTCAAAATGTAGACCCCAGCATAGCTGTTGATCTTGATCCTGTAACCCCCCGAACTTTTGACAATGTGTACTACCAAAACTTGGTTGCAGGAAAGGGCTTGTTAACTTCCGATCAGGTGCTCTACACTGACCCAACATCTCAACCTACTATAGTTGATTTTGCAAACAATCCTGGTGATTTCAATGGAGCTTTTATCGCGGCAATGAAGAAGCTCGGTAGAGTTGGTGTTAAGACTGGTAAGGATGGAGAGATTAGGACAGACTGCACAGCATTCAATTCGTGAAGATAGGATATATCCTAGCAACAATTAGAGGTTCTAGTGAGGAAAATATGATCATTGTGACATAATACCCTCCGAAGAACAGAAGAAGTAAAACTATAATCACAAAATTGATTACTATATTAGGTAGCGATTGCTGCACTTGTATTATTATTCATTTAATTAGAATAAGTCGGTTGGGTTGTAACATATATTCAATAATAATGTGTTCCATTATTTAATTCTCGGTTATAAAATTTCTTCCAATAAGAGTGTTCATTAAGCTGGTAATAGATGCCTTACAATTTATTTATTGAGTTGTTGAAGTAGTACCAATTGCATTATTTATTTATTTTAAATTAGTTTGTCAACTTTTTATGAGTTTTTTTTTTTTTTGGGTGTAGGAAGAAGATATTTCATTAAAACAGAGCAATACAAATTCAATACATCAGATCAGTTTGGACTAATGATTTGTAGCCTTCTGGCCCAAATAATTTAATTAGTTTTTAATTGGACATTTTTCTTCAAATACATTTTGTATAAATATGAGCACTAATTATAGAATCCCATTATAAAGATATGATAGAAATAATATACAAGAAAGATGCATGCCTTGACCTCATTCTGTGAAATCTTGGCTATAAACCCAATCCAAGATAATAAATAAATAAATCAAAGATAAAAATATACTTTTGGTCCTTACATTTTAAATTTATTCTCATTTTGGTCACTAAATTGATAAATCAGAAAATTGGTTTCATTTTAGTCCCTGCCGTTAACCTATTAACAAAAAAGTCTGACATGGCAGGCAGAGGGTCTTATTTTGCATTATAAATACCGACGTGGCAAATAAAACAATAATAAAATAGTTTAGTTGGCATTTTTTAAATGACACATCAACATTTTAATTTTTTTTAAATGCCGTGTCAGAAAATTAAAAATAAAATTTTGAATTTATAATTTTTTAAAATTTAATTAAATTAATTTCTTAAATCTTAAAATCAGATATTTGTATCTGGGTTGAGACGAGAGAGAGAGAGAGAGAGAGAGAGGGCCTGAGATGCGGCCGGCAGTGATCAGGTGGTTCGGCTTTGGCTTCAACTTCTCCCTCTTCGACTTCTCTTCGAGTGGTTCGGCTTTGGCTTGAAGATCATCACTGATGCCGAAATCTTCATCCATCAGAGGAGGTAGGTTCAGATCAAATGGCTAGACCCTTGTTGCTATGGCAATCATCGGATGCAACAGGGTTCATGATCTTGACCCTTGTAATCGGATTCGAAACGACCCTGGGCTCACTACAATGCTTGAGGTCGAGGGTTTTTCTGGGAGCAGAGCTCGGAGAAGGCGTAGATGCACCATGGAGATTGAGGGTTCAGAGGAGGAAGCAGTGGTAAAGAAGGTTTATGGTGGTTGTGGTGGTGCCGGCGAGTGTGGGGTTCTGGGAGACTGGGTTTGAGTTCGTGTGGTTCATGGAGTACGAGAGGAACGAGTGTTTGATTTGATTTGGGAGTGGGATCGGTGGCTTGTGTTGCCATTTGATTTTCCACATCTAGGATTGAGGTTGAAGAGGACATTAAGGAATAGGAATTTGATCATGTGAAATTTAATGGGTTTATGGGTTTGCTGGAGATGGATTGGTTACTGTGTTTATGGGTTTATTTCTTGGGTTGATTTATGGTTTGGTTTGGTTTCTTGCTTCTTATTTTCCTGGATTTGATGGAGATTAAATTAGGTTGTTGGATTTTGATTTGGAGCCTACTAAAGATTGGTTTGGTTGCTGAGTTTGTTTCTTGGATTTGGGAAGAGCATGAACAAGTTCCAATATTCTTACGAAAAAAATAGTGAAAAGTAACCAAAATAAATAAATTTAATTGCAATTTTTAATTAAATTAGATTTAAGGTTTTTTTTTAATTTAATTTTTTTCTTTAATTTTCTGACGTGGCTTTTAAAAAAAATTAAAACTGATGTGTCATTTATAAAATGCCAACTAAAATATTTTATTATAATTTTATTTGCCATGTCAGCATTTATTGTGAAAATAGGATACTTCATTTGTCACGTAAGATTTTACTGTTAGTGATTTGGTAGGCGCAAAATCAGTTCAGGACCTAAAAGAAAATAGACGGGAAAATGTAAAAATCAAAGGTGTACTTAAAAAAAATATATATATATATATATAGACACACACACAAGGGTCCAATAAGAGTCCAAACGGTGAAGCGAGGAAACAATGTGGACCATGAGCCCATTTATCATGTAATTGAAATTAGATTGTGAGCCCATTTCCTAGAGGTGAAAACAATTGTGGACCATGAGCCCAACTAGAAAAGTATAAAGAATATTGGGCAAAGGCTCATCCCATGTGGTTGGATACAAGTTTGGGCCTCATTTGAGTTGTAGTTCAAATTATCTTGAACCAAAAGCTTAACCCATGTGGTTGGATACAAGTTCAAATGAAATTACACCACATGGCATGAGAAAAAAATAGCCTCAACACAAGCCCCTTGAAAGCAATGGTAAAGAACAGAAACCAAGAACATACTGGGCAAGCATGTTTTATTCATTTGTGAGGCATAGTGGACAAAACTGGCAGTGATTCTAACAACTTCAAGCCAATTAGGTTATGCTTGGTAACAGTTTTTGTTTTCTATTTTCAAAAACTTGTTTTTGGGAATATAAAGAAAAAACAATTAGACCAGAGAAGATGCCTGAGAAAATTGATCCCCAATTCTGCTGCTGGTAATGGTGTTGATGAGCTTGCTTCTCTGCTTCACAGTCATATATACCGCTAGCAATTAGACTAGAGAAGACTAAAGAACCTACAGGGTTTGCTTGTGTGAGGAAATTGTACAAAGCCCCGAATTTTTTCAAACCAAACAACTCGGAGGCAGCAGCTGGCATAATCGCCCAATGAGCCCCATAACCAAGTCCAAACAACAGCGTACCAATGTACATTTCCCCAGGCCACCCCATTGCAAAGAAAATATGACCAATTGCCATAATGAATTGTGCCATAGCCATTGCCACCGATCTTGGATAAGCATAGTCACTATTGAATAAAATCACATAGGTGAGGGGGAAAAACCTTGTAAGGCAATCTAAAGAAGAAGAAGAAGATACTAATGAAGATGAAACGCACCATATCATTTAAACTTCAAGTTCAATACGCAGCGTTTTGGAGCATCATTTAATGTTTAAGTTTAAACGCATCATTTTATTGTTTAGTTGGTTTAATTTTCTGTTTAGCACGTGTGATTGTTAGTTAATATGTTATAATAAATTTCCTGATTTTACGCTTAGCCTTTGATTAGTATATAAATAGATCTGTGGCTCCACAATGTATTCAATAACTCATTTTCTATGAAAAGATCTTTTTCTTCAGATTTCCTTCTAGAGTTTTCTTTTCATGGTATCGGAGCTGTGCTTCCATGGCTTCCACTAGCTCAGCTTCATCTTCTACCTCAACCACAGCCACAATGACAAATCCACTCACACAGATCAATCCCTCACTGCTTCTACTATCAAATATGTCTTCAATGGTGACAGTCAAGCTAGATTACTCCAACTATATCATCTGGAAACACCAGATTGAGGTAATCCTAGAAACCTACTCAATAATTGATGCAATTGATGAGAATGTTGTGGCACCAGAACAGTTTCTGAAAGATTCCTCTAGGAATGTTACTACTGAGATCAATCCAGCTTTTCTAAGTTGGAAGAATCGTGAGTAGACATTGTTCACATTTCTTAACTCAAGACTTTCTCCTTCTGTTCTAGCTCTCACTGTTGGGCAGAAATCAAGCAGATGAGTGTGGAAAGTCTTGGAAAAGCGTTTTGCTTCAGTGTCTAGGTCTAGTGTAAGAAGTCTCAAGAATGAATTGAACTCTGTAAAGAAAAGCACAAATTCAATTGATGTGTATTTTCAGAGAATTAAGCAAAATCCAAGACAAATTGGCTGCTGTGTTAGTCATACTTGATGATGAAGAACTTCTTCGTGTTGCACTTGATGGTTTGCCATCAAAATATGCTTCTTTCAGTTCTGCTATAAGGACTAGGAGTGATGTTCTCATAGTGGAAGAGCGTAACACTTCTTAATGCAGAAGAGAGAGCAATTAAGAAGAGATCTGGTTTTGTTGATGCTAATAATATGGCAATGGCTGCAAATTTCCAATCTCAAGGGTTTGGTAGAGGCAAAGGCAAAAATAATAATCAAAGAGGCCGTGGTGGTAGAGTTTTCAATGGTGGTAATCATAATACTAGTCTTGCTACTTTCAGTGGTGGGAATGTGTCTCAGTTTCATCAATCCTATCAGGCTAGACCTCTAGGAGTTCAGGGGCAATCAAGTCAAAATGGAGGATTTTAGGGTCAATCAAGTCGGAATCAAAGACCACAGTGCCAGATTTGTGGAAAGAGTGGCCATACAGCTCTTGACTGCTACCATAGGATGGATTTTTCTTTCCAAGGAAGACATGCTCCATAAAAACTAGTAGTAATGGTAGCTAATTCATCTCAAATTCATGGGGCTAATGGTTGGCTTACAAATACTGGTTGTTCAGATCATGTGACGCCCGATCTAGCCAATCTTTCACTTCAACAGCAGCCTACTTCTGATTCAGAAACTATTACTATAGGTAATGGTCAAGAGCTTCCTGTTACCCACATTGGTAGTGGTGAGTTGTGTACCTCCTCTCATAATTTTAGGCTTAATGATATACTTAGAGTTCCTGATCTTGCATTGAACTTACTTTCTGTTCATAAACTTTGCTTGCAAAACAATGCTTGTTGTTATTTTGATGCCTATAGTTTTTCCATTCAGGATATACCTTTGGGGAAGATCCTCTATGAAGGATTGAGTAAAGATGGTGTCTACCCTATTCCATCATCTTCTCTTTCCTCTCTCAATCCTACTGCTTACACTGCATCCCAGATTTCCAACTCATCACAGCCTTCTGATCTATCATCTGGTAGTTCTACTCAAATTTTGCTTTGACATCAAAGACTTGGACATCCAAGTGCAAAGCTTCTTCATTTTGCTCTTCATTATGTTCATCCAAAGTTTACTTTCTATAATGTTGATGTATGTTGTTCATCTTGTAAATTCTATATAAGTGCTAAGATGCATAAACTTCCTTTGAACAAACATGAAATGCAATCAACTTCTATGCTTCAAATTGTGCATTCTGATGTGTGGGGTCAGGCACCCATCTCTTCCTTATTTGGTTTTAATTACTATGCTATTTTCATTGATGACTTTACACATTTTACATGGTTCTTTCTTCTTAAACAAAAGAGTGAGTTGTTTTCAGTGTTGAAACATTTTAAGAATCTTGTTGAGAATCAGTACTTCTCCAAAATTAAGGTTCTTAGATCAGATAAAGGTGGTGAGTATGTTAATTCTCAATTTCACGATTTTTGTTCTGAACATAATATTCTTCATCAAACTTCTTGTCCACACACTCTTCCACAGAATGGTGTCTTTGAAAGGAAGCATAGGCACATTGTAGAAACAAGTCTAACCATGTTGTATCAGTCTCATCTTCCACTCAACTACTGGTCCTATGCCTTTTCCACGGCTTCTTTTCTCATAAATAGACTTCCCTATTCTGTTTTGGGTTTTATCTCTCCTTGGGAAAAGATAAATTCTGTTCCTCCACCTCTTTCAGCCCTTAAGACATTTGGTTATGCTTGTTACCCTTATCTTAGACCCTACAATAAGCATAAGCTTCAACCTAGATCAGTGGAGTGTGTGTTTCTTGGTTATCCTCCTCTCTCTAAAGGTTATTTGTGTTTGGATCCTAATACTAATACTATGTATACTACCTGCTATACTTTATTTGATAAGAATGTTTTTCCTTTTGCCCAAAGGTCTAATCTCACTAATCCACATATTCCTTTCTCTAATTCTCTTATTGATTTTGCTTGGTTTCTATCCACACCTGCAAATACTAATTCTAATCTTGCATCTTCTTCTTCTCAACATCAGTCTATTGATAAGTTTCTTTCTTTCCCATCTGTTGTTCCCTCTTCTGATTCTACTTATTGTCTGCCTAGTTCATCTATCTCAGTTGCTCCATCCATTCCTAGTGCTCCTATTTCTGAATCCTCTTATTCTTTATCTCCTATACTTGATCCTAATGCTTCTATCCCACCTGTTAATCATCACCCAATGATTACAAGGTCAAAACTTGGTATTCTTAAGCCTAAAGTTCTAAGAATTGGTAATGATTATACCTACCAAGAAACTTCTACTTACAATGTTGCTATTAAATACCCTCAATGGGTTGCTATATGGACTCAGAGTTTCAGTCTCTCCTCAGACAGAATACTTGGTCCCTTGTTCCTCCACCTGCTGACAAGAACATAGTTACTTTTAAATGGGTTTTTAAGCTGAAAAGGCACAGTGATGGGACTATTGCAAGGTATAAAGCTAGATTAGTGGCTTCGGGTTACCTCCAACAGTATGGTTTGGATTATGAGGAGACCTTTAACCTTGTTGTGAAACCAACTACTGTGAGATTGCTTCTTGCTTTGGCAGTTAACTATGGTTGGGATCTTAAACAATTGGATGTAAGCAATGCCTTCTTTCATGGTTTGCTTAAAGAAGAAGTGTATATGGCTCAACCTCAAGGTTATGTGGATCGTTCCTGTCCAAATCATGTTTGTCTTTTGTATAAGCCTTTATATGGTTTGAAATAGGCTCTTTGGGCCTGGTTTGAGAGATTTAGTACTCAATTAGTTCAAGTTGGATTTGTGGCTTCAGGTGCTGATGGTAATTTGTTTATTTACAATCATGATTCTCATTTGGTTTTCCTTCTACTCTATGTAGATGATATCATTACCCCTCCTCTATTTCCTCTCTGATTCACTCCTTGAGCCAAGAATATGATCTTAAAGATTTGGGCAGATTACATTACTTCTTGGGACTTCGAATCAACTACACTTCTAATGGTTTGTTTGTCCATCAATCCAAATATGCTTTGGATCTTCTTCACAAGTTCTCCATGTCAAAATGCAAGCCTTGCAAGACTCCCTGCTCTCCCAATGCTCATTTTGTGCCTCATAATAGTCCCTTGCTGCCTGATCCTACCTTGTATAGAAGCATGGTTGGTGCTCTACAATACCTCACTTTTACAAGGCCTGATTTGTCATTTGCTGTTCAACAGGCTTGTCAGTTTATGGCTACTCCCACTTCTAATCATCTTTAAGCTGCTAAGAGGATTTTGAGATATCTTCAAGGGACTGTTCATCAAGGCTTGTCTTTTACACCAGGTCCTCTTGTTCTATCTGCTTATAGTGATGCAGATTGGGCTGGTGATCCTTTAAACTAGAAATCCAACTCTGGTATTTTGGTGTTTCTTGGACATTCCCCTATGACATGGTTTGCTAAGAAGCAGCCTATAGTGTCTTGTTCTTCATCTGAGGCTAAGTATAGGGCTTTAGCTTTTACTGCTGCAGAGCTTTGTTGGATCAAAATGCTTCTTAAGGACTTGGGGGTTTTTCTTCGTGCTACTCCTATTCTTTGGTGTGATAACGTGTCTACTCTTGCCATTGCCTCAAACCCTGTGTTCCATGCTCGTACTAAACACATTGAAGTTGGCTATCATTTTGTTAGGGAACGTGTTCTTAGACATGATCTTCAAGTTAAATTTGTTGCTTCTCAGGATCAGTTGGCAGACCTCTTGACTAAGGGTCTTTCTTCTCCTCGATTTCATCTGTTGTGTTCCAAACTCATGTGGTCTCCTCCCCTGAGTTTAAGGGGGGATGTAAGGTAGTCTGAAGAAGAAGATACTAATGAAGATGAAACACACCATATCATTTAAACTTCAAGTTCAATACGAAGCGTTTTGGAGCATCATTTAATGTTTAAGTTTAAATGCATCATTTTACTGTTCAATTGGTTTAATTTTCTGTTTAGCACGTGTGATTGTTAGTTAATCTGTTATAACAGATTTCTTGATTCTACGCTAGCCTTTGATTAGTATATAAACAGACCTGTGTCTCCACAATGTATTCAATTACTCATTTTCTATGAAAAGATCTTTTTCTTTAGATTTCCTTCTAGAGTTTTCTTTTCAAAACTCAAAATCAAAATTAAAGCTTAATAAACATTCAAGAGAAAATGAGATCAACTCGTACCTCACAATAAGCTCAGAGAAGTAACCACCACCAATTTGACCTAAAAAGTTCCAAATGCTGATCAGTAAAGGATTATCAGCTTCACTTGCTTGTGCTCTGCACAACTCACAGCTCATCCTTTAGAGCTCATGGGACTCACTTCACACATACAGTTTAAGCGAACTGATAAATTACTTTTAAAACTAAATTCCATAGCTCTTAGATCAAGATAAACATAAAATAAAATTATATAAGTTTGATGGAGATAAATAAGAACTCAGAATCCTTTGCTTGGTCAATCTGTAAGCGTTTCTCTTTAACTAATGCTATGTTTGAAAGTTTTGAGAGAGAAGAGAGTAGAGGAGAGTAGAGAGAATGAGAGTAATGGAGAAGAGAGTAGAAGAGAATGATTATCCTTCACCTTGTTTGGATGTTTTTAAAATTAAGTAAGAGAGAAGAGAATAATTGTCATTTCATTTGTAAGTAAGGGCAGATTTGGTAATTTATTTGGTCAAGCATTTTTATGCTCCACTCTCCTTCCAAATCTCTCTAATTTGGGGGAATTAAAAATGAGGGGTTAGAGTAGTTCAAACCCCTCCAAAGCCCTCCAAATTCCTTCCCCGCAATCCTTAAAAAATATCAAAACAAGGTAATTTAATTACTCTCCATTCCTCTACTCTACTCCCCCTCTTTCTCCCAACATCCAAACATAGCATAAATCTTATGTCCTTCTATTTGGTTGGGAAGAGACAGAGAAAAGAAACTTCCCTCTTCTATCACCAAATAAAGCAAGCTATTTCTTGAAGATCATCCGTAAAAAAAGATTCTGGTGAAATACATAGCCAAATAGTAAAGCATATCACTGAAGTATCCAATTCTCAATCATGGCCTTGTATATGTAGTTAACCAACAAAAGAAATACTGGAGTAAAATAACCATCTTGCAAGAAGCAGGACCGACCTTTAAGAAGATATATACTAGAGACCAAGTGTTACAAAAGTTCAATTTAATATTTAGCATGAGAACTAGTTTTTTTTTTTTTTTTTGAATATGAGAACAACTAGTTGGACAATATGATCTGATGGAAAGAACAAATTTCTGATTCAGCAACAATGTTAGAAATCTATATATAATGCACTTAAGGGGCAACATACAAGTCAGACCAAACAATTTGGACCTGCATCTCATAGGTTCTTAACAAGAAGATAAAAACAAAAGAAGACTGTTGCCTTTGGTGCGGACACCAAATATGCCAATTGTACCCGATTGATTCTAATTAATCCTAATTAATGTTGTTTGATGCTGAGCACTTTTAGCATGTAATTAATGCTAATTTATTCTGTGATCATTTAGGTTTGGATTTATTTTTATTTGCTTTTATTTTCGTATTTAATGTAATAGATTCCTTCCAAATAAAACAGAATCACATGAAAGTTTCAACCAAATTTGAAGAATTTGTGGCACAAATTGTGTCCCTCCACTTATTCGCATCCCAATATCATATTAAATACCTTGAATTGCCATTTACCCTTCCAGCTATTGTTGTCTCTTGTTGCCATGTGCACACTGCACAGACGTACATTCTAGGAAATTCTATATGTTGATTATTAGTCGAGTTTAAATATTGGGTGTCTCGGTAGGCCCACCCCCGGACAAAGAAAAAAAAAAAATTCTAAGTTATCTAATTTAGGATGAATTGAATAGTTCTCATTTCTCAGAAGTCAGAATTACGGTTAATAAGGCACAGTTTGTGTTCGTGTTTATGGTATGCTAATATTTAAAGAACCTATTCCTCTATGTAGCCATTGATGAACCGGTGACCTTATTAGTTAAAAAAAAAAAAAAATCTGCAATTTTAATTGCGGGGTGAAATATGTAATATGTGATGGAGTCAAAATTTGACTTGAGGGAGGACAAAATTTATAATTGACACATATTTCCACCAAGATCTACAAGTATATGTAACTACACATATATTATGGCATAATTTGTGTTTGTGTTCACACACATCTATACATACAATTGATTCTCAAAAAAAAAAAAAAAACATCTATACATACAATTAAAGTCAAAGTCCGAAGAAAATCCAATTAAATTTTAAATTGAATTTCAATTGTTGTTTAATTTTGCATTATATGTTCTATTTAATGTCGTGCAAAAGACGAATAATCTAATATAAATAAACCCAATAAACTTAAAAAAGAAAAAGAAAAAAGAGTAAACTCGTGTATATCAAAAATAAGAGAGAGAGAGAGAGAGAGAGAGAGAGAGTAAAACTCATATATGATTTAAAAAAATATATATAACTCTTACGCAATATATAATTTGAATCCATATATATGTGTGTGTGTGTTTGTGTAATTGTGATTATTTTTTTATTGTGTTGTGCATATACAGAAGTTATACACTAGCATATATAATACAAAATATCAATTCAAACATAAAATGAAACTTATATTAATATTCTTAATGTTAGAATTCCATAAATAAATAAAAAAAAGATAGAAACTACATTCTATTGAGTTTTTTTTGTTGGATTTGTTTTCATATAAGAATAAACCATGTTATTTTTTTAATAGTCAAATTTTCACTTATTATTCTTAGGTAATGGTTTTTACTTTTTAGTAATTAAATAAATGTTAATTACAACTTATATCATTATATTAAACTCATAAAGTGGTTTTTTCTCAACAAAAAAAGAAAAAAAAACTCAAAAAATGAATAAATTATAACAATTTAAAATCATATAGTAGCCATTTTACCATCTTAAACCCTAGAGTTTAACTTGAAAACAATATACAATCATGGATACCATATTATTTCCAAATTTTATTATAATACACTCACTTTTATAAAATAAAAAACAGTAAATTATTATATAGATATTTGATGTCTGATTGAAAGATAACAAAAAATTTTAATTATTTTCTCTTCAATTAAAATGTTTGCTTTTTTTTTTTTTTTAATCGTGAATTATATTTTATAACTTTTGAATCTTAAAAAAAATTCTGTTACATGGGATTAGTTTTGACAGATAATATAACTATATTAAACAAATATAAAATGCAAAAAAAAAAAAAAAAAATCAAACCATGAGGGTTGGAGGGCTGTTTTGGGTGGGGCTCTACCCCCTCTAGCTCTGACCTTTTTTTTTTTTTTTTCTTTTTCTTTTTTCTGATGAAAAACAAATACACACAACCTTGATAATGCATCTGTGTATGTGTTTTTTGTTTTTGTTTTTTTAATTATGGAGTAATTTAATTATTTCATATCTGAAGTCTAAAGTCTAAACCGTGCAATGATACCTGTAAGGGCACAAATTGATCCACAGCCCAAGATGTTAAGCCTATGGCCCAATAAGCCCAAAACAATAAATTTGTTAGCGAGTGGGTTTGATGTTGAATGTTTAGTGAATCTAACAAGAATCACTGCGGGTTAGTTTAATCTAAGAATGAAAGTAAATAACAAGCTGAGAAGAAAAGTTCACATTGGTCAAGCCCGAGGATGGTATGTTCTTATATATATTTCTCAGACTTATACAAATATTCAAGTTCTTGGTTACAAAGAAGTTTTCTCTCTTCTTTAAGGGACTTTCTTCTCTTTTATACTTACCCCTTCCTCTCATCTTAACCTTCCATTTGTTGATCAAGTAGCTCATCTTGCTGATACTTGTCCCATCAGAACCTTCTTGAAGTCCTTGGTAGGTAGCTGTAAGGCTAGAAGTCACTGTTCAGGCATCACCTCCATATTAATGCGACCAGTTGTTTAGGTGCAGAGCATTCAATGCAGTGGTAGCAGCTTTAATCCTAGATATTTCTCAATTCCCTGTTGATTCTCCTCTCTCCAGAGCTTATCCTCCTTCCGAGCATGGTTGTCCCTCTCCCAGTACTTGTTGGATGATCGGACTTCAGTTTTCCATTCTGTTTCCCGAGGAGGTTTGTCTCCTCAGACAATATCTCCTACTTGTCCTAACCAGCCCTTGTCCTCGGTCTGACAACCTACTTGCCTTTATTAGTACTTGTTTGTCCTTGAGCTCATTGACGTCCTCAGGTGCGGCCCATGGCCCAATACCCATATCCGAGCTGTCGATCCCCACAATAGCCCCTCGAAACTCCGTTCTTTCTTTCCCCTTGAGAGAAAAATGGGGTTTCGACCTGACATCACTATTATTCCCACACTTATGATGTTTTCACCCGTGTAAGTGTCTTTTCACCTGCCATAGGCACACTCCTGACGCTTCGGCATCTGGGACGCTTCAGCAATTACTCTGCACGACACCCTGTTCCCCACGTTCTACGGTGCGATGAAGATCCTATGGTAGAGATTTCTTCTAAGGATTCAAGCGGGAACTTTCCTGCTTACTTTTCCCTCCTATATAAAATGCTCGAAAACCTAGATGCCTCACTTTTTGAATCTTCAACTCATAAGAACCAGTCCAAGGTGCTCATTTCCTAAAATTGTAAGTAACCTTTAGCCCACTTGATAATTACTAGGACCTCCTTCCTCCTTGGCCTTTCAATTTTTGCCTTACTCTTCTAACATTCCCCACTCACATCTAAAATGTGTAGATTTGCTAGCTTAGTATATACCCCTAAGGGCATAGAGAACTTTAAGGCCCGGTATAACATACCAACTGGGGTTTCCATCCAGCACTGCCTTCAAGGAGAATGGCATGCTTTGAGATCAGAAGGAGAGGTGGTAATCCCTATGATTGCCTTCATAAAGGGAGGGATGAGGATCCCTATGGGTAGAGTAACCAGGGATTTTCTGATTGCCCACAGACTTTGCCAACCTAGTGTTTCCCAAACATGTTTAGGATACTAGGTAGTGTAGATGTCCTTAATGAGAAGATGGGTGTAATCCTCACCCATCACGACGTGAATTGGGTATATAACTGCCAGCTCCTTAAGAGCTCGGGATACTACCTTAAAACTAGGATCCTTGAAGTTAGACTTATCTCATGTCTTCCCAAAACTAACAAGGGCATGGACTAAGATTTTCTGATTGTCTCAGGTGAATGGCATGATAGCCTTCATTGCCCAACACAAGAGGGGAAACTAGGTGGGGTACTTAGGTTTAGGTTCCCAGCTTTAACACTAACATTCTAAGCTAACTTTTCTTTATTCACTGCATTTTTTTTTATAATGACATCTTCATTTTTGGGGTTTTTGCAGACAAGAAGTTCATAGCCCCTAATCTCAGCTTATTCAACGAACCCGACCTGACAAGGATTCTTAAGTCCGAGATCTTTCTCCATATGGACGGGCAGTTGCAAGCAGCTCACGTCATCCTTGGGTACCAACTAATATCCACAAGCTTCCAGGCTCCTACGTACATTATCAAGGCAAAGAATCCTTGGCTTTACCAAATTATCAATATCGTTCCCGGATTCCTCAGCGGTCCTCCCCCCCCAGACACAGCCATTGCAACTTCCTGATCAACGAGCCCCCGAGGAAGAAGCGACCCCTTCAAGCCCAGCTCTCGAGGAAGAAGTCCAGCTTTCGAGGAAGAAGCACTCAAAGTAATAGAGGTCGTAGATTCCGAAGAGAATTTCGAGATCTTTGATTAACCCTCTGCACTTAAAGTAATAGAGGTCGTAGGCCTCTAACCCCTCTCCTTGTCCAGACTTCCCCTCCTGAACAAGCAAACAAGAAAATATATAGGGATAAAAAAGGGAATAATGTAGTTGAGGAAGGCGAAGTTGTTCCTTCCAAGGAGCTTTGGCCACAGAGAGGGGCGAAGATGGGAAAAGAGGCACACAAGAGACCCTCTACTAAGGGAGTGGGCGTGGAAAGAGTTCTAGAGCGCCACCCTAGGGTTCAAATCTGGAACCCTCCATTGGAGTTGGATGGAGCTCCACTCTCCTTATACTCCTCCATTAGGGACTTCCAGAAGGGTAAAGCTAGCTATGTGACCAATGCCTTGGACGGAGCCCTTGCTTCTAACCCAGGACATGGCTGACTTGAGGACTCTGAAGAAGCACAAGGTCTTCTTGACCTTGAAGCGAGATCTTGCCATGGTAAATTTTTCTATCTCTCACCGGTATTGAATACACCTTTTCTTTCCTTCTCTTAGAGAATATATTTTAATGTCTTTTTTTTTTTTTTCCTTTTTATAGGCCATCCAAACAACGAATATTGCTAAAGAATGGGTGGATGATGCCCATAAGCAATTAAAGGACGAGGAGGGCCAACGCATAACTACCGTCGAAACTCTCACCGTTATTGAGAAAAGGATCCAAGACCTCAACACTAAGCTGACTGAGGCGAGTAAGGATAAGAAGAGTGTCGAGGTTGCACTAGCAGGGTCTGAGAGGCAAGCCGAGGATCAACGCCAACAGCTGTGTAGAACCATTGACCAACTTGCCATAGCCAAAGAGCAGATAGAGGCTCTGAAGAAAAAGCTGGAGAAGGTAGAGGAGGTTGCAGCTCAAGTCGAGCAGGAGGGCTATGACATGGGAGTCCAAGAAACTGAAGAGAATCTAAGGGTCTAAGTCACTGGAGTCTGTTGAGGTTACTACCTCTAGGTGTGGACTGAGGCTCTAAACTAGGCATGGGTGGATGCCTCTTCAAAATTAAGGAGGACAGGGAACGTTTGGTATCCCCCGGCCTTGCGTATAGCCAGTCCTCCCAGGTCCCAAGTAGACATCCCTTCCAAAACACTTGTGCCCAGCCATGCCACCCCCGCTAGCACTCTCCTAATCATCTCCGAGGGCCCTAAAAACCTTTTCAAGTACGCACCCAACACAAGGGGAAAGAGGTGACCACAGAGAAGCTTCTCGAGCTAGCTAAGCCTCTACCTCTGCTCAAGAATACCTCTAAGGAGAAGGGGGCAGCCCAAGGTCAAGCATCTGGGCAAGCTAAACCTCCTTTAATGATTAAGGAGGCTCCCAAAGCAAAGGATGTAGCTTCAGCCAAAGTGCCTGAGCCCTCTACCCGGCCAGCATCCAAGAATGATCCTCCTCTAGCCAAGAACAACTAGGATTTTACCCTCTTTTTTATTTTTATAGTATGTACTTCCTTTGCCTTCACAAGGCTTTTATTTAATGAAAAATATCAGTTATCTTTTCATTACCCTTGTGTTTATAGACTTATAGTACCTGTGCATTATTAAGCATGGCCTAACTAAGTACTTAACCATGAATTCCGAATTGTGGGCTTTATCCATTAAAGCATAACATGGCTTTCCATATTAATGTACACTTACAATCAATAACTTAACTACTTAATTCACAATTAGAACTAGTGTACCTTAGATGTTCAGCTCAGACGTGGCTAGGGCTTTGCTCACCACTTAGCCATATAAAAAGTATTGATTTATCCTAAGTCGATGGTCTGTGGGACCAAATATGACTAAGGTGTTGTTTAACACTTAGAGAAATAAATAGTATTAATTTACCCAAGGTATGTGGATCGAGGAACTAGTCACAACCAAGGTTTTATTTAATATTTAGAAAAATAAATAGTATTAATTTACCCAAGGTATGTGGTCCGAGAAACCAGACATGACCAATGTTCTATTTAATACTTAAAAGAATAACTGGAAGTATTAATTTACCCAAGGTATGTGGTCCGAGGAACTAGTCACAACCAAGGTTCTATTTAATACTTAGAGAAATAAGAAGTGTTAATTTACCCGAGGTATGTGGTCCAAGGAGCCAGACATGACCAAGGTTCTGTTTAACATTTAGATAAATAGGAGGTGTTAATTTACCCGAGGTATGTGGTTCGAGGAGCCAGGCATGACTAAGGTTCTGTTTAACACTTATATAAATAAGAAGTGTTAATTTACTCAAGGTATGTGGTCCGAGGAGTCAGACATGACCAAGGTTCTGTTTAACACTTAGATAAATAAGAATAAAACATATAACAGCAAAAAAAAAGAGCAACGAGGCTGATTTTCATTAATAATAATACATTCGTAAATTATTTACACTCCACGGACGTGGTACCACATTTTCATCTAAATCTTTTAGAAAGTAAGCACCTATACCAGCTACCGAGGTTATGTGATATAGCCCCTCCCAATTGGACCCCAGCTTTCCTTAAGATGGGTTCTTTGCAGTACCCACCACTTTTTTCAGCACCAAGTCACTTGGGGCCAATGGTCTTGCCCTCACACCTGTATCATACCCCTGTTTAAGCTTCTGCTGATAATGCACCAATTGTACCATAGCTGCTTCTCTTCGTTCATTAACTAAATCCAAGCTTCTCTCCAATAGCCGATCATTATTGTTCGGAGTGAATAAGCTTGTCCTTAGTATTGGAAACCCAATCTCTAAAGAGATTACAGCCTTGGACCCTTATGCCATTGAAAATGGTGTTTCCCTGGTTAATCGCCAAGGAATGGTCTGATATGTCCAAAGAACATGTGGCAATTCTTCTACCCACCTACCCTACGCTTCATCTAACCTCTTCTTAAGCCCATTGACTATGACTTTGTTGACTGCTTCAGCTTGCCCATTTCCTTGCGAGTAGGCTGGAGTTGAATATCTATTCTCAATGCCCAATTCACAACAGTACCTCCTGAAGGCTTTACTATCAATCTGGAGCCCATTATCTGAGATGAGAGCATGAGGAATTTCAAATCGAGTAACAATATTCTTCCACACAAACTTTTTTGCATCCACGTCCCTAATATTGGATAATGGCTTAGTCTCCACCCACTTCTTGAAGTAATTCATTCCAACCAAAAGCCATCTTTGGTTTCCCACAGCCTTGAGAAAATGCCTTACAATATCCAGACCCCACTTAGTGAATGACCATGAACTAGACAGAGGATTGAGTACACCCCCATGCTGATGAATGTTCAGAGCAAACCTTTGGCATTGATCACATTTTCTAACATACTCTTGCACCTCTTTTTGCATACTTGGCCATTAATACTCTTGGGTAAGAGCTCTATGTGATAATGATCTGCCCTCTGTATGACTTCCACATATTCCCTCATGCAGCTCTTCCAAAAGTGGTTTCACTACCTCGAGATGAACACAAAGCAAGTATGGTCTAGAGAAAGAGCATTTGTATCCTCGGACAACCAAAAACGAGAAGCTTTCCTCCGTACCTTCTCTACCTCCCTACTCTCGTGAGGCAAAACCCCTTCCTTAAGAATTAGGACTATGGGATCCATCCAACTAGGTCTGACCTTGATTTGGTGTACCTGGACTTTCCCATTCTCTTCCTTGATATGCCTATCCAGATCCTTAACAAGTATGACTCGAGGAAGATTTTGTCCAGAAGATGTTGCTAAAGTTGCCAAGGAATCTGCATGCTTGTTTCTACTTCTTGGGATTTGTTGTATAGTGAAAGAATTAAAACCTGAATGCAAACGCCAAGCTTGACTCAGATACCCTTGCATCCTCACATCCTTAGCTTTCAACTCTCCCTTCACTTGCCCCATGACCAGCTTTAAGTCTGAAAATGCTTTAACAGTTTTTCCTCCCATTTTCCTAACAATGGTTATCCCAACCAGTAAAGCCTCATACTCTGCCTCATTATTCATAGTTGAGAAGCCCAACCTCAAGGACTTCTTAATGGTAATTTGATTTAGAGACACTATCACCAACCCAACTCTAGATCCCTTTTAATTTGCCACATTATTTATGTATAACCTCCAAGGTGAGGGCCCATGTAGAGCAACTACTGAAACTTTCTTTCCTTCAACTTTGAGCTCCTCAGACTCTCCTTGTACTGGAGACTTGGTAAACTCTACCACCAAATCTGCAAGCATTTGCCCTTTAATTGAGGTACGAGGCATGTATTTTATGTCAAATGCCCTTAAAATCGTTCCCCATTTAGCAATTCTCCCTGTATAATCAGCCTTTTGTAGCAGTGATTGCATAGGGAGTTGAGTCAGAACTACCACTGTGTGTGCTTGGAAGTAATGGGGAAGCTTCCGCATAGCGTGTACCACGGCCAAGATGGTCTTTTCTAAAGGCAAGTAACGAACTTCAGCTTCTTATAGTGATTTACTCACATAATTGACTGGCATTTGCATCCCATTCTCTACTCTCAATAATATTAAGCTAATCGCATGAGAAGCCACAGCAAAATAGGAAAAAACGACTTCTTCCTTTTTGGGTTTGGATATAATGGGTGGCCGAGAAAGGTAATCCTTTAGTTGTTGGAAGGCGAGAGCACATTCCTCATTCTACTCGAACCCTTTCCACTTGTGCAGCAGTTGGAAGAATGACCTACATCTATCTGCTGACCGAGAGATAAACCTATTTAAGACTGTAGTCATCCCAATTAACTTTTGGACCTCCTTGGGATTATGAGGTGGTTGTAAATCATTAATCGCTTAAATCTGATCAGGGTTAACTTCAATTCCACGGTGTGTGACCATATAACCCAAAAACTTGCCCGAGCTAACACAAAAAAGAACACTTAGAAGCATTAAGACGCAATTTATGCTTCCTCAACATTTCAAAGCCACTCTCGAGGTCCCTCAAATGCTTGGCAACCACCTTGCTTTTCACCATTATATCATTAATGTAGACCTCAATATTCTTGCCTAGCTAGAACTTAAATATTCTAGTCATCATCCTTTGGTAAGTAGACCTTGTATTCTTCAATCCAAAAGGCATCACCTTATAATGATATTTCCTAATGGGAGTCATAAAAGCAGTCTTCTCCTGGTCGGCTAGAGCCAATGGTATCTGATGGTACCCCTGAAAGACATCTAAAAAGCTCATCTGAGGATGTCCAACCGTCGCGTCCACTAACTGGTCTATTTAGGGTATCGGGAAGGGGTCCTTTAGGTAGGTTTTGTTTAAATCTGTGAAATCTACACACACTTGCCATTTCCCATTCTTTTTCTTCACTACCACCGATCTGGCCAACCATTCTGGGTAAAAGACTTCTTTGATTACCCCCGCACACTTAAGCTTTGCCACTTCTTCTTTAACAGCCTCAGCATGCTCTCTAGATGAATGCCGAGGTAGTTGCTTCTTCGGAACAACGTTTGGATTGACATTTAAATGATGACATATGAAATCCAGATTCACCCTAGGGGCTTCACAGGCGCTCCAATCAAAAACATCTAAATTCCTTTGTTGGAAAACTAGTTGTTTCTCCTTCTCTTGAAGAGGCAACTGGACCCCAATTTGAAAAAACTTTTCTTCATCAGCATTTATTGTAACCCTCTCTAACTCCTCGCATTTCGCCTCTTCATACATGGCATCCGAGGATACTTCCACTTCCATTAGTTGCTATAAAGCCTTGTCCGAGGACATCAAGGATTCGTCTTCAAACTGGTGTCTGTTAGCAGCAACCAAGCATTGCCTTGTCATAGCTTGGCTTCCAACTAATTCCTCAACATGGTCCCTAGAAGGATACTTCACCTTCAAGTGCAGAGTTGAAGATACAACTTCCATAACATGAAGCCACGGTTTCGCCAAAATGGCAGTATAAGGTGAATAAGCATCAACCACAATGAAACCGACCTCCACTACTCTAGAGCCACCTGAACGAGCAACTTAATCATACCCTTTGGGACAATAGTCTTCCCATTAAATCCCACTAAGGGGGAATCATAACTGGCCAAATCTTCAAGCTTCAGCTTAAGCCCCATATACAGATCAGGATACATGATCTCTGCACCGCTACCCTGGTCTACCAAGACCTTCCTTACGTCATGACTTCCAATCTGAATGGTAACTACCAAAGCATCATTATGTGGCTGATGGGTTCCGGTCTTATCCTTATCAGAAAAACTCAGGATTGGTCGGGTTTGCACCTTCACTCGCTTCACCATAAAGGCTGAATCCTCAACGTATGAATTTGACACAAACGTCACTTCAGATTGTCATATACTTACCCGACTTGGGGCTGCCAAAATTACATTAATTGTTCTCCTGTTGAAGGACTGACCCGACCTGGCTTCGTTGTGCAGATAGTTGGAACAAAAATTGCTTCAATTTCCCGACCTTGACCAATTGCTCCAAATAGTCCCTCAAAGTTCTGCAATCTTCCGTAGTGTACCCACGATCCTAATGATACTAACAGTGCAAACTTTGATTATGCCGGAAAGGATCCCCGCCCATCTTATTTGGCCACTTAAAGTACAACTCATTTTTTTATCTTGTCAAGGATTTGGTGCACAGGTTCTTTGAAATTGTGTTAACTACTTGTGTAGTGGACAATCCTTCAACCCCTAGAAAGTCCCTTCTGGCCCTATTGTTATTGTATCTATCCGACCTGAAATCTTTTCGATCAGGGGGGATCACTTTGGCCTTCATCTTCCCTTGTTGTTGATCTTCCTCAACCCTTTTGTACTTGTCAATGCGATCCATCAATTGACACATGCTACGCGCAGGATTTCTAGTTAAGGATTTTCTCAACTCACTCTCAGTGGGGAGCCCGACCTTGAACGTCCTTATAGCCACATCTTAAAAGTTTCCATCTATTTCATTAAGCATCTCCCAATACTTGTCTGAGTAGGTCTTCAAAGTTTCCCCCTCCTTCATCACCATTGACAATAAGGAATCCAAGGGATAAGCAACTCTGCTACATGTAACAAATCGAGTCCCAAAGGCCCTGGTAGTTCTTGAAAAGAGCTAATAGTGCCCTCCTTCAGCCCATCAAACCATCTCATTGCCACAGACCCCAAACTGGATGGAAACACTTTACACATCAGTACTTCATTCCTTAAGTGAACTGCCATCCTTTGATTAAAATGGCTTACATGCTCCACCGAGTCCGTCCAACCATTATACATGGTAAAAGTTGGCTGTGTGAACCGCCGAGAAAGCTTTGCCTTCTCGATCCTCCGTGTAAATGGTGACCTTGAAATTTGGCTCAAAGCCTTGCTCACAGCATCATTTCCTAAGCCCCTATAGGTTGGGCTCCTACTCCTTCCCTTATAATGGCGTTCCTCATTGTCAGAGAAAGACTCACTAGGAGGAGTCCTTGATCTGGGCCTGTAACTATAATCTTTCTTAGATTGAAACCTTGAGCTCAATGGAGACCCCCTCCTTTGTCTCCTCGGACAATATCTCCTACTTGTCCTAACCAACCCTTATCCTCAGTCCAATGACCTACTTTCTATTTATCTAAGTGTTAAACAGAACTTTGGTCATGCTTGGCTCCTCGGACCACATACCTCGGTTAAATTAACACTTCCTATTTCTCTAAGTATTAAACAGAACATTGGTTGTGACTGGTTCCTCGGATCACATACCTTGGGTAAATTAGTACTTCCAGTTATTCTTTTAAGTATGAAACAGAACATTGGTCATATCTGGTTCCTCGAACCACATACCTTAGGTAAATTAATACTATTTATTTCTCTAAGTATTAAACAGAACATTGGTTGTGACTGGTTCCTTGGACCACATACCTTGGGTAAATTAATACTTCCAATTATTCTTTTAAGTATTAAGCAGAACCTTGGTCATGTTTGGTTCCTCGGACCACATACATTGGGTTAATTAATACTATTTATTTCTCTAAGTATTAAACAACGCCTTAGTCATATTTGGTTCCACAGACCACCGACTTAGGATAAATCAATACTTTTTATATGGTTAAGTGGTGTTCAAAGCCCTACTGACGTCTGAGCTGAACATCCAGGGTACACTAGTTCTAATTGTGAATTAAGTAGTTAAGTTATTAATTGTAAGTTTAAATTAATATGGAAAGCAATGTTATGCTTTAATGGATAAAGCCCACAATTCGGAATTCATAGTTAAGTACTTAGTTAGGCCATGCTTAATAATGCATAGGTAGTATGAGTCATATAAACACAAGGGTAATGAAAAGATAACGGATATTTTTCATTAAATAAAAGTCTTGTGAAGGCAAAGGAAGTACATACTATAAAAAAAGGGTACATATAAAAATAAAAAAGAGGGTAAAATCCTAGTTGGTCTTGGCTGGAGGAGGGTCATTCTTGGATGTTGGCCGGGCAAAGGGCTAAGGCACTTTGGCTGAAGTTGCATCCTTTGCTTTGGGAGCCTCCTTAATCATCAGAGGAGGTTTAGCTTGCCCAGATGCTTGACCTTAGGCTACCCTCTTCTCCTTGGAGGTATCCTTAGGCAGAGGTAGAGGCTTAGTTGGCTCGGGAAGCTTCTCTGTGGTCACCTCTTTCCCCTTGTCTTGGGCACTTACTCGAACAAGTTCTTTGGGCCCTTAGAGATGATTGGGAGAGTGCTAGTGGGGGTGGCCTGGCTAGGCACAGGCCCCTTGGGAGGGAAGTCTGCTTAGGACTTGCGATGACTAGCTATACGTAGGGCGGGAGGCTACCAAATGTTCCCCGTTCTCCTTAATTCCAAAGAGGCATCCACCCCAGCCTGGTATAGAGCCTCAGTCCACACCTGGAGGCAGTAACCTCGACAGACTCCAGTGACTTGGGCCCTTAGATTCTCTTCGGTTTCTTGGACTCCCACGTCATAGCCCTCCTGCTTGGCTTGAGCTACAGCCTCCTTTGCATTTTCCAGTTTTTTCTTCAGAACCTCTATCTACTCTTTGGCTATGGCAAGTTGGTCCTCGGTTCTACGGAGCTGTTGGTGTTGATACTCGGCTTGCCTCTCAGCCCCTGCCAATGTAGCCTTGACACTCTTCTTATCCCTGCTCGCCTCAGTCAGTTAATGTTGAGGTCTTAGATCTTCTTCTCAGCAACGGTGAGAGTGTCGACGGCAGCTATGCGTCGGCCCTCATCCTTAAATTGCTTATGGGCATCATCGACCCATTCTTCAGCAATATTCATTGTCTGGATGGCCTATAAAAGAAAAAAAAAAAAAGAGAAAAAAAAAGACATTAAAATAAATCCTCTAAGAGAAGGAAAGGGAAGGTGTATTCAATATTAGTGAGAGATAGAACAATTTACCATGGCTAGATCTCGCTGCAAGGTTAGGAAGACCTCGTGCTTCTTTAGAGTCCTCAGGTCGGCCATGTCCTGGGGTAGAAGCAATGGTTGTTCCAAGGCATCGGCCACATAGCTAGCCTTGCCCTCTGGAAGTCCCTAATGGAGGATTCTAAGGGGAATGGAGCTCTGGCCAACTCCACTAGAGGGTTCCAGATCTGAACCATAGGGCGGTGCTCTGGAACTCTTTCCATGCCCGCTCCCTCAGTAGAGGAGCTCTTGTGTGCCTCTTTTGCCATCTTCGCCCCTTTCTGGGGCCAAAGCTCCTTGGAAAGAATGACTTCACCTTCCTCGGCTACATCCTACCCATTTTATCCCTTTTCCTTTTCTTGTCTTCTTGTTTAGGAGGGGAAGTGTGGACAAGGAAAGGGGTTGGAGGTCGAGTCTAGATGGCTACTTTCGAAGCAAACCCTCCGGCGTATGACTCCAGTAGTTCAAGGAGGCTTGTCTTCTTCTTCCTCTGGAGCACCATGCCTTCAGGAATGTTGGATGGTTCTTAAGTGTTGCTTGGGCCGAAGGTAAGTGAGAAAAGGCAGCACGTAAGGAGTCCGAAGCAAAAGGTTGATCAAAGATCTCGAAATCCTCTTAGGAATCTACGACCTCTATTACTTTGAGTGCTTCTTCCTCGGGAGCAGGGCTTGAAAGGGTCACTTCTTCCTCGGGGGCTTGTTGATCGGGAAGTTGCACTAGTTGAATGCCTGCGGGGGGAGGACCGCTGAGGAATCCGGGAATGGCAATGTTAATCTGGTGAAGCCGAGGATCCTTCGCCTTGATGACGTACTTAGGAGCCTAGAAGCTTGTGAATATTGGTTGATACCCAAGGATGACGTGAGCTGCTTGCAACTGCCCGTCTGTATGGAAAAAGATCTCGGACTTAAGAATCCTTGTCAAGTCAGGTTCGTTGACTAAGCTGAGATTGGGAGTTGTGAACTTCTTGTCTGCAAAAACCCTAAAAATGAACATGTTATTAGAAGAAAAAAATGTAGTGAATAAAAAAAAGTTAGTTTAGAATGTTCGTGTTAAAGCAGGGAACCTAAACCTAAGTACCCCACCTGGTTTCCCCTCTCGTTTTGGGCAATGAAGTCCATCATGCCATTCACCTGAGACAATAAAAAAGTCTTAAACCACACCCTTGTTAGTTTCGGGAAGACACGAGATGAGTCTGACTTCAGGGACCCTAGTTTTAAGGTAGTATCCCAAGCTCTTAAGGAGCTGGCAGTTATACCTAGTTCATGTCGTGAGGGGTGAGGTTTACACCCATCTTCTCATTAAGGGTGTCTACAATACTTAGTATCCTAAACATGTTTGGGGAACACTGGGTGGGGAAAAGTCTGTGGGCAATCAAAAAATCCCTGGTTAGTCTACCCATAAGGATCCTCATCCCTCCCTCTATGGAGGCAATCATAGGGATTACCACATCTCCTTCTAATCTCAAAGCATGTCATTCTCCTTGAAGGCAGTGCCAAATGGAAACCCCGGCTGGTATATTATATCGAGCCTTAAAGTTCTCTATGCCCTCAGGGGTATCTACTAAGCTAGCAAATCTACGCATTTTTAGACGTGAGTGGGGGATGTTAGAAGAGAAAGGCAAAAATTGAAAGGCCAAGGAGGAAGGAGGTCCTAATAATTAGCAGGTGGGCTAAAGGTTACTTACAATTTTAGGAAATGAGCACCTCGGACTGGTTCTTGTGAGTTGAAGATTCAAAAAGTGGGGTATCTAGGTTCTTCGGGCATTTTATATAGGAGGGAAAAGTAAGCGGGAAAGTTCCCGCTCGAATCCCTAGAAGAAATCTCTACCGTAAGATCTTCATCGCATCGTAAAACGTGGGGAACAGGCGCCATGAGGAGTAATTGCTGAAGCGTCCCAGATGCAAAAGTGTCAGGAGTGTGCCTATGGCAGGCGAAAAGACACTGACACGGGTGCAAACGACATAAGTGTGGGAAGAATGTGACGTCAGGTCGAAACCCCATTTTTCTCTCAAGGGAAAAGAAAGAACGGAGTTTCGAGGGGCTATTGTGGGGATCAACAGCTCGAATAAAGGTATTGGGCCATGGGTCGCGCCTGAGAACATCAATGAGCCCAAGCACAAACAAGTACTAGTAAAGGCAAGTAGGTCGTCGGACCGAGGACAAGGTCTAGTCAGGACAAGTAGGAGATGTTGTCTGAGGAGACAAACCTCCTCAGGAAACGGAATGGAAACCTGAAGTCCAATCATCCAACAACTATTGGGAGGGGGACGACCATACTTGGGTGGATAAGCTCTGGAAAGAGGAGAATCACAGGGAATTCAGAAATATTTGGGATTAAAATTGCTACCATCGCATTGAATGCTCTGCGCCTAAACAACTGACCGCATTAATGTGGAGGTGATACCTGAACAATGACTTCTAGCCTTACAACTACCCACCAAGGATTTCAAGAAGGTTTTGATGGGACAAGTATCAGCAAGATGAGCTACTTAATCAACAGATAGAAGGTTAAGATGAGAGGAAGGGGGAAGTATAAAAAAGAAGAGAGTCCCTTACAAAAGAGAGAGGGGAAAAAGAAGAGAGAAAACCTCTTTGTAACCAAGAACTTGAATATTTGTATAAGTCTGAGAAATATATACAAGAACATACCATCCTCGAACTTCACTGAGGAGAACTTTTCTTCTCAGCTTGTTATTTACTTTCGTTCTTAGATTAAACTAACCTGTAGTGATTCTTGTTAGACTCACTGAACATTCAACATCAAACCCACTCTCTAACATTTTTATTGTTTTGGGCTTATTAGGCCATGGGCTTAACATGTTGGGCTGTGGATCAATTTGTGCCCTTACAATCGTAATAAGCCCTACATTTCAAAGTTACATAAATATAATCTTTTAAGTAAATAGAATTCGGTCCGAAAAAAAAGAGTAAATAGAACTCAAACTAGACCATTCCAATTCAATAGTTTGAAAGTTAAGTTTGTCATTTTATTTAAAAAAAATGTTTAAGTTATTTGTATTTATTTACTATCATCTCAATTTTTTTTTAAATAAAATAAAATGTCATAGATCTTAGAGCACTAGCATCTGGGGATGCAAAAAAAGTGTCTATTTTGCATCTTCAAAACCTACTTTTATCTATTTTACCGTCCCATCTTACAACTTACCTAACATTCTAGTTTCTATTCCTACATACTATTCATTAAAATAATATAAATTATAACGTCAAATAATATAAAAAAATTTCCCTTTTCTCTCCCTTCTTTTCCATTTCTCTTTCCTCTCTACCTTTTTGTCTCTCTTCGGCAAACCCACACAACCAAAACTTAGTCATTCAGCCACAAACACCAATTTGGCCACCACCAAATTTTCTGCAATATCAGCTCCAGAGTTTAGAAGAAAATGGTGCAATAGAACATCACAACAAACATGGCCAAAAGAGATCATTTTACTTCTAGCAAAGAGATGAAACCAAAACAAGCATCACCCAAACAACCACCATCCCACCACCACACACACCCCAGCAACCACCAAAAAAAAAAACCAGCAACCCTAAAGTTCCCACCACTGCTGCACCATACACACACCACCACCACCTCCAACACACAAACCCACAAAACCCACACCACCATCAACACAACCAAAACCATCATCATCAACCCACTACCTCAAATCATCAAACTCATCTCCAAAAAAAAAAAAACTACCAATTAGTAAACCCACCACCACCACTGATCAATAAGGACCCAACCACACTTAACCCATGGACCCACCAGCACCCACCTCCATGGACCCACCACAATGCTCAACCACCGTCGATCTACACACTCAGCTCACAAACCCACCACCATCCACCTCCATGAACCCCACAATGCTCAGCCACCGCTAATCTACACCCTCAGCCCACAGATCCACCACCGCGGACCCACCACAATGCTTAGCCATTGCCAATCTACCCATGTCTGAGAGATAGCAAGGTTTGAAAAATAGGAGAGAGGGAGAAATAGAGAGCAAAGTCTGAGGGTATGTTTGGTTGGAGTGAAAACAGGGAGGATGAAAAATAGGGAGAGGAAAATACGATGGAAAATGACATTTTTCATTGTTTAGTTGAAGAGAGAAAATAGGAAAGACAAAAAATAGAGAAGAAAATTTTTCCTTCAGGCCCACCTTTTTTTATCCTCCTAATTTGGGAGGAAAATTGGGAGGGAAAAGTGCTGAAAGATGCACTTTACACAAATACCCTCATTATTCATCTCACCTACCCCACTTTATTCATCTCATCCTTATCACTTTACCTTCTCACAGCACATCAACGTCCAGGTTCTCTTCTCTCTCTCTCTCTCTCTCTCTCTCTCTCTCTCTCTCTCTCTCTCTCTCTCTCTCTCTCTCTCTCTCTCTCTCTCTCTCTCTTTTTACATTATAATATGTAATACACTATTATACAGTTTTCCAGTTGCTGACCACGTTTTTTTTTACATTATAATTTTGAATGAGTTTTTTTAATGCAAGTACACTATTGTAATTTTTACATTATAATAATAATAAAAATTTATATGTATGATGTAGTAAATTTTATATTATTTAATGAGTACAAATGAATCTATTTCTTACCTATTATGTAACAAGGGTATAATAGTCAATTTATATAAACTACATTTTCTATCCTCCCTCTTTTTTCTTTTTTTTTTCCAACCAAACAAAAGAGTTTTTCACTCTCCTACTTTTCCACTTCTTCAAACGAGGGAAAACTAAATATTTTCTATTCTCCCACTTTTCCATCCTCCCACTAATTTTTCATCCTCCCATTTTTTTACTCCTCCAACCAAATGGACCCTGAGAAAAAGGGAGAAAGAGAGAGAGACGAGATAGAGTATTTTTAAAAAAATTTATTTGGAGAGAGAGAGGGGAATAAAATATTGTTTTTGGTTTTGCATTCAAAGCTACAGTAGGTTCTTAATATAAGAACCTACTGTTCACAGTTGCTAGATTTTTTTAGGAATGCGAACCCGGATGTATCTTACTTTCAGCAAGTAGGGGATATTTACATTCCCAATGTTAATGTTCTTAAAAGAATTATACAAAGATTTTTTTTTTATTGAGTGCAAGACTAATTTTCAAAAGGGTTAAATTTGTTACACAATCCAAAAAGCAATCAAAAGATGCACAAATTATTTTACAAACGCCCTAAGATCAATCAAAAATCTTTTTGTTTTATTTACTTTTTGAGATGTGTGTAAATATGTGTAAAATGATTTGTGTATAATAAAACTATTCTTTTCAAAATGATTGGTAAAGACACATTTTCATAGGAGCCTCTACAAAGTACCGTTTAAAATGTAGAAATTGATTGTTTATTTATTCAATATTTTAAAGCTTTTATGGGAGCTCTGGGCGTAGGAACTAGGAACTTGGAAGTCCACCATGCAATAATGGAATATTATAATGTGGCTAAATCTGTCTTGGCAGGCAGTCCAATAGGACTATGACTAATACCCAATAACACGTTAAAATAAGGTTTGTTTATTAAAATGTTGAATCCTTCGAGGCTTAGACCAAGTAGGCTAAGCAGGCATCTCTCTACGTTTCTTTCTTTCGTTATATATAACAGTCATCAATATTGAGCTATAGCTACAGAGAAAGAGATAGAGAGATACACACAGAACTAAAGTGGCGAGAAGAGAAAAGTTGAATATAGTTAAGCAAAGGAAATGGGGTTATGGAGAGGGATAGTTTTGTTACTGGCTTTTATGATCATAGGGAGAGGAGAGGGGCAACTAGTCGAAAATTTCTACAGCTTGAGCTGCCCAAACGTTGAGTCCATAGTGCAACAGGCAGTTTCTACAAAGTTTAACGAGACTGTCGTCACAATCCCTGCCACTCTTCGTTTATTTTTCCATGATTGCTTTGTTCAGGTATTGAGTTTCTGTCTCAGTTGTACTAATTTGTTAACAATTATTAGGTGATTGATATTGATACTCTTGACTCTCGAGACAATAATGGTATCACCAATATGTTTTCCTAGTTGTCACTTATCACCTGTCACTTGTCACAGAGTCTTATTTGTTTGATTGAGATCACAAGGACACAAATAACTACTATATATATATATATATATATCCTAGTAAAATGTTTGTGAGTGTCCTTGGATATAATTCTTCTAGATTTGTCAATGATATCTACTTTCTAGTTTCTACATGTGTTCCATTACACAGGTTTGAAACTTTTACTCTTTGTTTCTTTTTATTCGTGGAATTTATATATGGTTATATTATAGGGTAGTGATGGTCTATTTGAATACCTATTATTGTTAAAAATTCAAAATATTGTAGCAAAATAATTTTTAAATGTGTTAATAGTATCGTGTGACCAACATGAGAATTCTAATCAAAGGTCACGGTAAGAGCATCCACAATGGTTTTTGCAATTCTATCCTATTTTACCATCTCAAAAAGACACTTTATCAATTATACAATACAATTTTACAATACTTCCAGCATCCCAACTTTTATTTTCCTATTCTACTCATTAAAATAATATTTCTATACAATCACCATCATTTAAAATACAACACATTATTTATTCTCTCTCTCTCTTTCTTTCTGTTCAAGAACCACAATCACCACCACCACTGCACTACACACACTTGACACCACCACCAGCGACCAATAATCTACCGTCAACACAAAAAAAAAAAAAACCCAGACCATCAACACCACCCTCTCCGATCATCAACACCACAAAAAAAAAAAAAAACACAGCAACCCACCGCCACCTAACACCACCAAAACGACACAACCCACAACCACCGTGACCCACACCACAACCACCGTGACCCACACCTCAACCACACCATGATCCACCGTGACCCACACCTATGACACCTCAACCACACCTCGATCCACCGTGATCCATCAAACTTGAAACCAACCCACACCACATACCCAGCAACCACTGTGAACACAAACCTTAACCACAACCCATTGCCACCACCATCACCACTGAAGAGCATGACTGAGCAAAACCCACCACCAAAAAAAAAAAACCCACACGGTGAGCAAATGCAGACCCACGGCAAGCAAAACCCAAACCCATGGCGGCAAACCCACGGTGAGCAAATCCCAGATTTATGCCGGCAAACTCAGACCCACAGCGAGCACACCCTGATTTCGTTCAACCACCCAAACGCCACTCCAAAACCCATTCCAAAAATCCAACACAATCAATACAAACAAACACCGATCTATGTCGCCACCGTCAACTAGAGAGAGAGAAACCAAGCCACATCGCCGCAGTAAGCCAAGCCGATCTATCGTGGTGTGGTGGCTATGAGTTTTGGGTCTGAAGTCTGAAGAGAGAAGGAAGAAAGCAGAGAAATAACGAGAGAGAGAGAGAGAGAGAGAGAGAGAGAGAGGAGAGAAAATATTGGAATTGTTTAATAAAAAGGAGGAGAGAGAGAGAGAATTAAATAATATTATTTACATTTATAATTCAGCTACAGTGCATTCTACATTTAGAATTACATTGTAGTTGAATTGCAAAAAAATTTACAATTGTTAGCTTTTACAATAACTGATTGAGTGATGTTTTTGGGCTTAAATGACAAATTGAATTTACATTTGCAATATGCCCTATGGGCTGTGGACACAAAAGGCTTATAAGGCTTCCTATAGCAACACGCATAAATATGCATAGCCTATCTAGAGAAAACTTTTGAAGCCTACTAGATAGTATTACGTACACCAATGCAAGTTTTTCAAATGCTATGATTGACTAATTGTTCATTAGTGTGGATTGGGGGAGGATTATATGCTTCTTTTTTTTTTAATGTATTGTTCTTGGGTTCTAACTCCTCCATTACTTTTTGTCTCAGCTTTATTTTAAATAATTTAATTTTTAATATTTTAAAAATAAGTTAATTTTTAACTTTTTGTCTTATATTATACTAATAAGCTATTGGAAATAAGTAATTTTTAAATGTATTTGGTAACAATTATATATAAGGGTGTGCAACCAACCTGCCAACCTGCCAAAATCGACCCGACCCAACTTGACCCAACCCAACCCAATTTGTCGGGTCAGATCGGTTTTTAAGGCTTGGTGGGTTGGGTTGGGTTGGGTTACAAAAAATTTTTTTGATAACGGGTTAGGTTAGGTTCGAGTCATAAAATTCCAAACCCTACCTGACCCATCCATATATTTAAAATATAATTAATAATTTCTTTTTAAATAACCAACTCTTCCCATCCTATATAAAAGCTAATTAGTTCATACAAACCCTAGTAAATTACTATTGTTGTATAGTCATTATTGTTGTTTGCCTTTAAGGAGTTACATTGATACTAATCTTTGGATTTTTTTAATATATTTATATTTATATTTATATTTTTTCTACTTAATTTAATAATAATAAAAAATTGTCCAATTCATGGGTTCAACTCGACCCATGTGAGTTGGGTTGGACTTATGTGATGAGTTGGGTTGGGTTTAATTTTTTTTAACCCACCGTGGTGGGTTGGATAAAAAAATATCCTTAACTTGACCCAACCCGATCCATGCAGACCCCTGTCATTTATAAATATGTTTAGGAAAGGTGTTATTAGAACATACATATGTCCCAGAACCGTTTCCAATTGCCTGTAATGATTTTGTATACTTTTTCATGGTAGGGATGTGATGCCTCAATCATGATAGCATCGCCTAATAATGATGCAGAAAAGGATGCCCCAGATAATATTTCCCTAGCAGGAGATGGGTTTGACACTGTCGTCAAGGCAAAGCAAGCCGTGGAACAAGCCTGCCCTGGCAAAGTCTCATGTGCCGACATTTTAGCTATTGCTGCAAGAGATGTTGTTGTCCTAGTAAGACTGATTTGGTTGCCTATTCAAAAATTTAGTACTTAATAGCAAAGCTAACTACATTTCTGTCTTACATAATTGAACTAATATATACAAAACTCTCAGGCTGGAGGCCCTTCATTCAATGTAGAACTTGGACGCCGCGATGGCCTTATTTCTCAGGCATCTCTAGTAACTGGTAATTTGCCAGAACCAACCTTTAATCTCACCCAGCTCAACACCATTTTTGCCAAAAACAATCTTAGCCAAAATGATATGATAGCATTGTCTGGAGCTCATACTATAGGCTTCTCACACTGCAGTCGTTTTTCAGACCGCTTGTACTCATTTTCATCATCCTCTTCTGTCGACCCTTCTTTGAATTCTACTTATGCCCAGCAGTTGGAAGCAGCTTGTCCTCAAAATGTAGACCCCAACATAGTTTTTGATCTTGATCCTGTAACCCCGCAAACTTTCGACAATGTGTACTACCAAAACCTGGTTGCAGGAATGGGCTTGTTAACTTCGGATCAGGTGCTCTACACTGACCCAACTTCTCAACCTACTATAGTTGATTTTGCAAACAATCCTGGTGATTTCAATGGAGCTTTTATCACGGCAATGAGGAAGCTCGGTAGAGTTGGCGTTAAAACTGGTAACGATGGAGAGATTAGGATAGATTGCACAGCATTCAATTCATGAAGATAGGATATATCCTAGCAACAATTACAGGTTCTAGTGAGGAAAATATGATCATTGTGAAATAATGCCCCTCCGAAGAATAGAAGAAGTAAAACTGTAAGCGCAAAATTGATTACTATATTAGGTAGCAATTGCTGCACTTGTATTATTATTCATTTAATTAGAATAAGTCGGCTGGGTTGTAAGATATATTCAATAATAATGTGTTCCATTATTTAATTCTCGGTTATAAAGTTTCTTCCAATAAGAGCGTTCATTTAGCTGGTAATAGATGCCTTACAATTTATTTATTGGGTTGTTGAAGTAGTACCAATTGCATTATTTATTTTACAGTTTATAAACTTTTTGTGACATTTTTTTTTTTTTTGGGTGGAGGACGAAGATATTTCATTAAAACAGAGCAATACAAATTCAATACATCAGATCAGTTTGGACTAATGATTTTGTAGCCTTCTGGCCCAAATAATTTAATTAGTTTTTAATTGGACATTTTTCTTCAAATACATTTTGTATAAATATGAGAACTAATTGTAGAATCCCATTATAAAGATATGTAAGAAATAAAAATATTATACAAGAAATATGCATGCCTTTCTGTGAAATTTTGGCCATAAACCCAATCCAAGAAAAAAAAAAAAAAAAACCTATACAAGCTAAGGGTCCAATAAGAGTCCAAACGGTGAAGTGAAGAAGTAATATGGACCATGAGCCCATTTAAGATGTAATTGAAATCAGATCGTGAGGCCATTCCCTAGAGGTGAAAACAATTGTGGACCATGAGCGCAACTAGAAAAGTATAAAGAATAGGGCAAAGGCTCATCCCATGTGCTTGGATAGAAGTTTGGGCCTCATTTGCGTTGAAGTTCAAATTATCTTGAACCAAAAGCTCAACCCATGTGGCTGGATACAAGTTCAAATGAAATTACACCACATGGCATGAGAAAAAACAGCCTCAACACATAGCACCATGAAACCAATGGTAAAGAACAGAAACTAAGAACATACTGGGCAAGCATGTTTTATTCATTTGTGAAGCACAGTGGACAAAACTGGCAGTGATTCTAAAAACTTCAAGCCAATTAATGTTTGGAGAGGTAATAAATACAGCATCTCAACATTCAAACGAGAAAATCTCACACAACACAACTAAGCCCTTAGTGACCAACTACAACACATTACAAGGAGCAAAGTCTCACTCTCAAGAGAAGCTTTTGAACCATGCTTTCCTTCACATCATTCTCATGATGTATAATGTACATTTATAATAACATGGAAGATAGCTAGAGAACCTTGAACAAACCACAATAATTTGGATGATGATCTGGTTATGTAAGCCTAGTTGAACTCGATTTCCCGTAGAGGTGAGCATATACAATCTTGGTCCGATAAACAAGAATCATGCTTAATACAACCGCGATAATGCAGAATCCAGACATTATTACTGAAGTTAGAAAGAAGCATACGGCACCTTCACACTTAAGTGGTTCATCCACACCAAACATGCCTGAGAAAATTGATCCCCAATTCTGCTGCTGGTAATGGTGTTGATGAGCTTGCTTCTCTGCTTCACGGTCATATATACTGCTAGCAATTAGACCAGAGAAGACTAAAGAACCTGCAGGGTTTGCCAGTGTGAGGAAATTGTACAAAGCCCCAAATTTTTTCAAACCAAACAACTCGGAGGCAGCAGCTGGCACAATCGCCCAATGAGCCCCATAACCAAGTCCAATCAACAGCGTACCAATGTACATTTCCCCAGGCCACCCCATTGCAAAGAAAATATGACCAATTGCCATAATGAATTGTGCCACAGCCATTGCCACTGGTCTTGGATAAGCATAGTCCCTATTGAATAAAATCACATGGGTGAGGGGGGAAAAAACTCAAAATCAAAATTAAAGCTTAATAAACATCCAGCAGGAAATGAGATCTACTTGTACCTCACAATAAGCTCAGAGAAGTAACCACCACCAATCCGACCTAAAAAGTTCCAAATGCTGATCATGGATACAAATATATGTGTGTTATCATACCCTAGAGACTGGCTCATCTGACCCAGATTATCAATCACTGTCAACCCAGATCCAGAACCCAATAGAAGTGAGAAAAACATAAGCCAAAAGTCTGCTTTAATTAAAGCTTGCATCAGGGTGAAGTCCTCCCCTCTATGTGGACCCCTCCTCCTCTTGACCCTTACTGCTCCATCTGCAGCTGCCTGGAAGAGTCTTGCTTGCAATTGGGCAATTCGTTTTTGCCTCTCTGATGCTGGAAGCAAATCCACTTCCTTAGGCTTTTCATCTTCCAGCTCACTGAATATTAGCTCACTAGACTCCCGTTGAAGTCCGCCAGGTTCTTGTTTCTGTGGCTCAGGCAGAAGTGCCTCTTCTTCTGGAGGTCTTGGATCTATCCAAAAACTCAGTGACACAGGAATCACAATTGGAATCAGGAGAAGGATAAACAAAATTACAGTAAAAACTGTGATCACTGTATGGTTCAAATCAACCAGATCTTCAACAAGCATGACCCCCATCAAATAAGCAGCCAGTAGGATGCACACACTATAGATATATGTGAAGCATATGCCATCAGTTGGTCGGACTTGTTTGTGACCTTTAACAGGTCTGACAAGGAACATTAGAGCAATAACTACCATAGCTGGACCGACTGCAACCATGAAAATCAGAGATGCATGATCAGGGGAATGAATCACTGCATATATCTGAGTCAAAATTGCACCACCCAATCCAGCAAATCCTTTCAGAATTCCAACCACAGGACCCCTACTTTTTGGGAAGTTTTGCACGCAAGAAACCAGAGCAACTGTGTTGAAGTATGTCTCACCATTTGTTCCCACAAATATAAGAATGCACATCTGCATATGATTTCTGTTAATGATATAACCAGCCAAGATGGTATATAAGATTCAAAAGTTTTCTAAATATCTCAGACTCAGAAAACATAAGCACTGTTTCTCAAAAAAAAAAAAAACGTAAGCACTAATGTTGAGCTTTCAGATAATTTTCTTAACATAGCAATACATTCTCGGAATCCAGAAGGGGGGAAAAGAAAATCAGTACGAGTGTGAGCCAAATGTCTGGAGTCCTTAATAGCAATCAAGTAATGTGAAATAGATTGCATCCAAATGTCACCCTAAGGGTCTCAGTAAAGTATGTGCACATTTAATATGACAACTAGTAAGTAACATTGAAAGAAGAAGAAGAACCGCCCTCAATATAGCTGGCCCTGGCTTAATGATCAGTAAAGGATTATCAGCTTCACTTTGCTTGTGCTCGGCACTGCTCACAGCTCATCCTTTAGAGCTCACTGGACTCACTTCACATGTGCAGTTTAAGTGAACAGATAAATTACTTTTAAAACTAAATTCAATAGCTCTTAGACCGAGATAAACATAAAATAAAATTATATAAGTTTGATGGAGACAAATAAGAACTCAGAATCCTTAGCTCGGTCAATCTGTAAGCGTTTCTCTTTAACCAAGTCTTATGTCCTTCTATTCGATTGGGAAGAGACAAAGAAAAGAAACTTCCCTCTTCTATCACCACATAAAGCAAGCTATTTCTTGAAGATCATCCATAAAAAAGATTCTGGTGAAATACATCTCCAAATAGTTAAGCATCTCACTAAAGTATCCAATTCTCAATCATGGCCTTGTATATGTAGTCACCAACAAAAGAAATGCTGGAGTAAAATAACCATCTTGCAAGAAGCAGGACCGACCTTTAAGAAGATATATACGAGAGACCAAGTGTTACAAAAGTTCAATTTAATATTTAACATGAGAACTAATTTTTTTTTTTTTTATGAATATGAGAACAACTAGTTGGACAATATGATCTGATGGAAAGAACAAATTTCTGATTCAGCAACAATGTTAGAAATCTATATTTAATGCATTTGAGGGGCAACAAACAAGTCATAGACCAAACAATTTGGACCTGCATCTCATAGATTCTTAATAAGAAGATAAAAAACAAAAGAAGACTGTTGCCTATGGTGCGGACACCAAATATGCCTGTTGTACCCGATTGATTTTAATTGATCCTAATTAATGCTGATTGATGCTGACAGATGCTGAGAACTTTTAGCATGTAATTAATGCTGATTGATTCTGTGATCATTTAGGTTTGGATTTATTTTTATTTGCTTTTATTTTCGTATTTAATGTAATAGATTCCTTTCAAATAAAACAGAATCACATGAAAGTTTCAACCAAACTATAATATCAGCTAAAATAATTCATTTCACTTTCTTGGTGCAGTAAAACATCAAAACCAGAGAAAATCAAGATCTCTGTACAGAAGATGAGTTCGAAAAAAGGGTAAAAACTAAAAACACAGAACGAAGAAGATTGGTTTTCTTTTGGATCACTGCAACTTTTCCTTTATTTTGAGTTCAGATACTGAAACAAGAATGGATACTGAGCAGGAAATTTTGAATATTCAACGAAAAAATTGGAATAAAAGTCCGAAAACATGTTGCATTAGAATTCTTCTCACTTTTGTATCAAAGTAGAATTCTTCTCTCTTTCAAAGAAGCATACAAACTGTAACACATGCAATTTTAAAATAAATCATCAACTAAATTTGTGATGAATAAAAAATAGGACACAGAAATTTAAATCATCGGAACCTGAAATCATCAGCAAAATCTATGATGAATAAAAAATAAGAGACAGGAAAAAAGGCCATCTCTTGATTGAAAGTTGAAACTCACATAGTCACATGATCCCAAAAACATCAAAACAGCCAAACACGATCAACAAACAAACGAAACATTGAATAGACATATGGCAAAGCTCAAACAAACAAAAACCCAACAAAGAGAAAATAATAAAAATTCAAATGGAAGTGGTACTTACAGCCCACAAAGGCAAAGTCGGGACTCTCCCAGTGACAACAAGCCAAACCCAGCCATACCCAACAAGATTCTGGATAGCACCAACAAGAAGAGCAGCCCACAAGGGCAAAACCTCACACAAGCTCCCAGCCAAGAACCCGACACTGTCACCTAAATCCTTAGCCACACCAAGCCTCGCAACCTGTCTCTGGTTATAGCTAAGCGAGCTCTTTATCACAGGCGATATGCTACCAAACAAGTACCCAATCCCTGCACACGACTGCAACCACATTGCTGCCACAAATACCAGCCATCTGTTGTTCACAAACGAACCTAAACTCTCTCTCCAAAAACCCACCATTGCTGTTGTATCTTTCATTCATTCACTCACTCAGACTCTCTCTCAGTCACTTCACACTATAGCTTCTGAATTAAATTCTCTGAGGGAAAAAAAAGGTTGAGACTTTTTTTATTATGTGGGAACAACGATAACATCAAAAGCGAACAAAGTGTGAGACTCAGAGAGATAGGTGGGGTATGATGATTGACGATGATGATGTTTGACGATGATGTGTTGGGTTGGAACACTGAATTGAGTGGCTGGCTTAGATTTTTTAAAAAATTCTTCGAGAAAAAAAAAAAGCTGGATTGGAATTATGTTCATAAATAAAAAGCCAAAAGCAAAAGCAAATGTACTGTATGACAAAAAAAAATAAATTAATATGGATTCATTTCAGAAATTTACAGGTAATGACACTATGGTGACTCGGTGAGTCATGAGTGACTCGTGAGTGTGTAAAAATTAAAAATAGATGGGCGAATTGACAACGAAGCGACAACATTATATATACTGTATATTCTAATGGCTCTGTGTGACAATGATGTTTTTTTTTTTTTGGGTGCAAAAAAAAGAAAAAGAAGAAAGACAAGGGTTACTGTTTATGGGAAGGAAAAAAAAAATGATGGTGGTTGACCGTTTCCATGGCCGATACTCTTGGTTTCCAACCTCTTTCCCTTATTTTAAATATGGGATGACAAAGTTGAATTGGATACGCAATTTACATTTAGTACATGTTTTTAGATTTGTACTAATTGACATTGATTATTTCCTTTTCAGTTTTCTTTTCTTAAAAAGACAATAATAATAATAACTAGACTCTGAGTACGCGCTCACGCGTGTACTCAGATGTTCTTTTATTTTTTGGATAAGAGTTAATTTAGAGTATTTATTATAATCTGAGATTACTACATTTTTCAATCACAAAAAAAACCTAGGAATGTGATGAGTATTGTGTGTGGTATTTTTATCACTTTTAATAATATCTTCAAGTGAACATAGAAAATATCAATTTCTTATTCACTCTATGCTATTTTCCAACAATTCATTCAAAGATTAGAGAATGAAAATAAAATTTTAACCTTAATTTAATTAAAGGCCCTAAATGGTTTTTTAAAAAAAATCTATCATGCTTCATAAGATCTTCGATTTAAAATCTCTTGGCAGAATGATATCTTGAGGCTACTTTTAAGGGTTCCTCTTTGTAATAATTTAATATGCATAATACAGTGGAAGAAATCTAAATACCCTACTTTGTCAACAAAAAAAAAATTCAAAAAGGATAAATTAATTCCTCCAACCTGTCCTCAAGTGTATTTTCTTTGTGCTATCCGAAATAATAAATCCACTAGCCTCTGAGCACGCGCGTGCTCAGAGGCTCTTCTATTTTTTGGATAAGGGTTAATTTAGAGCATCTATTATAATTTGGGATTACTACATTTTTCAATTACAAAAAAACCTAGGGGTGTGATGAAAAATTATTTCATCGCACATAATACTCATTATAATGCACTACCTCTGCAATACTAAGGTGTGATGAGTATTATGTACGATAAAATAATTTTTCATCACACTCCTAGGTTTTTTTGTGATTGAAAGATATAGTAATCCCAAATTATAATAAATATTCTAAATTAACCCTTATCCAAAAAATAAAAGAGCCGCTGAGCACGCGCGTGAGCGCGTGCTCAGAAGCTAGTATATAATAATTCTTGTAAAGTCTCTCACCCGAACTTATCTAATATTCCATTCCAATGACTCCTCAATGCAATCCAAAAAATTTGTGCGTACGTGAACCTGAGAGAGATAAAAGAATTAGGGTTAAACCAAGTATTTTTCAACTAAATAATAAATAATAAAATCTAATGCCAAAAACATATACAATGATGGTAAAAAAAAAAATAAAAAACTTTAACACCAAAAACATATACAATGAAGGTAAAAAAAAAAAATTCTTAAAAAGAAAAAAAAATACGTAGAAGGAAAAAAAAAAAAAGCAGAAGAAGTGAGGAAATAGAAGATAAAGATTTTTTAGAATTTAACTCTATCATGGACTCTTTAAAATCTAATCACCACGTCATCACAAAATCACATGAAAATCTAGCACAAATCATATGATCTTTAATTCTTTGCTCTTTTGCGGTTCATATCCATAATAAAATCAATTAGGCCTCTATTTTTTGTTCTCAAATATTTTATTCTAAATAATTGAAAGAAGAAGGAGGAGGTATATAGTTGTATCATACTTATAAGTTAACTGCAAGTTGGTCAAATAGAAGCCACTAATGAAGGTAGCAATTTTTTTTAAAGAAACGGACATCTAGGCAAATTAAAATTCAAGCTTAAATCAATTAGGCCTATTTTTTGTTCTCAAATATTTTATTCTAAATAATTGAAAAGAAGAAGAAGAAGAAGAAGAAGAAGAATTGAAGGAGGTATATAGTTGTATCATACTTATAAGTTAATTGCAAGTTGGTCAAATAGAAGCCACTAATGAAGGTAGCAATTTTTTTTTTTTTTAAGAAATGGACATCTAGGCAAATTACAATTCAAGCTTTTCCGGGTGGAAAAATTGACAATGTTCAATAAGATGAGATTTGACGGATTATTTTGAGAAGTCGTCCCTGGGATTTGAGAGAAAGGGAGAGGGAAGATTATAAAAATTAAAAAAAATTTAAAAAAAAGAGTAGAGCTCAAAGAAAGTAAATCATAAACAAAAAAAAAAATAAAAAGAACTTGCAAAAAATAGAACCTAGAAATTTGTTGGAGCCTCTGACAATAAATGTCTTTAATCTGAAGAAAAAGAAAGGAGGATGTAGAGCTAAACTAAATGTCTTCAATCTGAAGAAGAATGAGAGATAGAAAGTGAGATAGAAACTGCAAAGCGTACGTGAGTTTGTGGGTTTTAAAGTGTAGGAGTTTTAATTTACATATTTATCCTCGTTAATTGAAAACTTGTAAGTGGATATGATGAGCGTACTTTAGGCATCTAAAATGTGGAATTTACATATTTATCCTCCTTAGTTGAAAACTTGTAAGCAGATATGATGAGGATACTTTAGGCATCCAAAATGTGAAATCCAAACAGGAGAAGCCCCTTAAATAATAGTATAGATAATAATAAGTTAAATAAATGGACAAAGTTTAGCTACAAAATTGGTTGTAATTTAAGATTATAAACTCACTCAATAAAATAAATATCACAATATATTTTGAAAATTTAACCGTTGAATTGCATGTTCTTTACGCTCTTAATACACATGTTAAATTTTGTGTCAATCAGATATTATTTACTATATGATTTATAAGCTTTTATTTTGTGCATAATTTTAAATTATAAAAATTTGCAATTTAAAAAATTTATTGATGACATAACTATTGATCTTTAATTTTCTTAAAATTTTACAAGTATGAAAGATATAAAAAGAAGATGTAATCTAATGGTAGATTTGTCAAAATTTACCTCCAATAAAAAGATATTAAATAAATTTGTAACTAAACTTTGTCTAAATAAAATAAGCAGGTGAGTTGTGAGATTTGCAAATGATAAAAAAAGTATTAAAAAAAAAAAGCTTACTTCTAAGTATATCTCAAACAAGTACTAAAAAATCATAATATCATTACATGCTTTGGTTATTGATACTTGATAGTTGATACAAATCAGACAGTAACGAAAGTAGACGGGGAGGAATTTGCATTACTTACGGCAAAAATTTCTATCTATTTTAGTATAAGAATCTAATTTTTCTATTTTCCTCAACTGCTTTCCAAAAACATCTACATCTGTTTATTTATTCTAATATTTACTTTTTATTTACATAAATCACTTTTAAAAACTGAAAAATGATATGAGAAATAAATAAAATATATTTTTACGTGTGAACAATAGCTGTGTAAATTTACAAGGTATTGTAATTTTGGATAAGATATGTATAAATTTAGACAAATTGATGTGAATATTTTTTTTATTATTATTGGTTGGCCAAAATTTTGCATTTATGCCATTTTATATTGACTAATGCAAGTTCTATAGTTACAACTTGCAACTATTGAGAAGGACTGAAATTATCTTATTGAATTATAAAGCTCTTTCATTTTCTAAAAATATTTTAAAACCACTATTTTTTTCCAAATATTTTAAGTATCCACTTTGAGAATTAGTTCATGAACATGGCCAGACTTTAATAAATTATTAAACATCTCATTTCCACCTTTTGTTTATGGAATATTTCTCATGTGAAAAAGGGAAGCTATCATCAAGGTTTTCAGACCCGGACCGTTCATTGAACTATAAAAGGGAGAGGTTCAAGGTTTTTGAGATCAAACTGAGGTCAAAACGGGATCGAACCGTGATGACATCATAATTAATTTAATAATTAATTAAAGCCTAAATATAGATATTAAATTTATAAAACTAGCAAAATTGACTAATATATCTATATATGTGAGGGAAATTTAATAATTTTCAAGCATATATTTAATAATTAAATAAGAAAGTCAATAAAATAAAATAATAACTATGAAAACATTAAAATTTATGATTAATTTTTGAAGTAAAGTTGAGTATCTTTGAAGGATTTTAATTATAATTTTGTTTTATTCCTTGTAAGAGATGGATAATTTAATTAAGTGGAATACAATTGTGTTAAGTTTTTTTTTTTTTTTTTTAAAGTTGTTAAGGGGTTGGACCGGGTTCAACCCCGGTTTTAGGGGTTCACGAAATTGTCACATATGCCCAGCTCTCTTTGCTTAAAAAACCAAATTTTCATTTGGTTCTCGATTTTCACTGTCCGACCTCCCGGTCCGGTCCGAGTCTGAAAACCTTGGCTACCATGACTCTCCCTTCTTTAACTCTTTAATTCTTAGGTTTGTGTTTGTAATTGACTGGAGTTGACCCTCATTTCTGCTTTTTATGCTTCTGTTTTTAGATAAATAGGGCAGATAAGGTAATAATAGTACACTCAGAGGCAAGATAAATTATTTTGAGAGACAGAAAGAACCTCCTCCCCCATCAACAACCATAACTTCCATTCCTTAACAATCTACTTCAAACAACTCACTACTAAAGTCTGGAAAGAAAATTTTCAATTTACAACTTACAATAAGGCCACCAAGATCCAGCTTGAATTAACATGTTGGAAAACAAACAGATATGGTGGATTATGGAAATTGATCACTCTAATTTATCCTTTTGTTGCAACAGAGTTCACCCAAAAAAAAAAAAATGGCAAAGATTCGGTCCACAAGTCTAGTGCATTGAAGCTCTACACCCAAGCCAAGTCCAAAAAAAAAAAATTAAAAAAAAAAAAAAACTGAAAAACAAACGTTGTTATTTGGATTGGTGGAAGCAATATTCATCTTTGGTTTGTTTATGAAACCTGCCCTATTTTTGTATAGGAGCAGTAAATTAAGGACAGTTTTCAAATAGGCACTCATAGAAAAGTGCTTGTTTGTAGCTAGACGTGTGACCCAGTAATTTATTTTCTTTTAAATAAAATTCCTCATTGCACCAATATATCTATCTTTGGTCGCAATAATTCAAGTTAGTTACTATTTTGTGTACTACCTTTCCATAAATTCCACCCTTCAATTAATAAACATTACTTTATACTGCATTATGTACAAGTGGTCAATCTCAATACTGAGCGGGGGAGAGAATATTTTACTTATAATTGGAGAGTTATCATTTGGGACATGACTTCAGAAAACACGGGCACTCATCGTCATTGTTTACGTATCTCCATAAAAGCCACGTTAATAATACAATTATCTCAAACTCAATTTTGTAAGTTGCAATTAGTTCAATTAGTAAAGTCTCTGATAGTTATATAAGAGATTTGAGATTCAATCTCTGCTTACACCAAAAATTAATTAGTGTCTTAGTCTGGTAATAAAGAGCTATTATCAAGTGCAGACGCATAAGTTGAAACTCTCTCAAAAAAAAAGAAAAAATCTCAACATCAATTTTGTATTTGTATCCTAAAAAAATAGGTCTGATAACTGATATCCTCAACAATTAAGATACTTTTTTTTTTTTTTTTTTTTGCTGAGTCAACAATTATGATACTACTTCTTTCGTTTTCGTGCTTTTTATTTTAAGTTTTTGGTACGTGGTTGTGGTTGTGATTGTCAGATTATCAACTTGATTTTTTTTTTTTCCCCACGAATGGTAAAATAGACATCACAAGACACAAGCTAGCATATTCGCATATTACATTATTACCAATCCCATAATGTGGGAAGGTAGGATTTACTTTCCAGACCAATAAATCAAATTATAGAATGTTAGGAGAATAGGATTGTATTAAAAGATGGGAATTTGGAAAAGTATTATGTCTACAATATTTTTCACAATATTTTTATAACAAATCTAAAGTGACAAATTGTTATTGACTATTATGTGTAGGCAAAAAAAGTAATTTAAGTAATGGATTTAAATTACAACCAATAACAACTTACCATGTATGATTTGTTGTAAAATTATTATAATGCGTTATCAATTAGGTGATTGAGTGCCTTGTAGCCTAATTGACACATATTCATACACAAAGTGCTTGTGGGTCTAATGGGTTTTAGTTGTATTCTGGTTATATAATGTATTATAAACCTGGTATAAAACACTATTATTATTATTATTATTATTATTATTATTATTATTATTATTATTATGTTTGTATGTGTTCTAATAAGTATTAATATTTACTAAAAAAAAACTGGTAAAGTCTCTGATGGTTTGAATAAGAAATTTGGGATTCGATCTCGGCCTACACCAAAAAATTGATTAGTGTCAAAAAGTGCTTGTGGGTATAAGGAAAAAATATTCAAACTGTAAGGTTAGCAATATATTGTAACTATCTAAAAAAAAAATATTATTATAAACATATTTATAAATAAGGACAAAATTTGGCTATAAACTTTGTTATAGCCAATGGTTACAACTTCCACTAAAAAAATTAACATAACTATATATTTTGAAATATAATCATTAGATTGCGTGTTCTTATCTTAATACACATGTCAATCTGATGTTATTTATTATTCAATCCATAAATTCATTTTTTATGAATAATATGATATTACAAAAATTCATTTAAACATTTGATTTATGACATAGTTATTGATCTTTGATATTCTAGAAATTTTGCAAGCATAGATGATATAAGGAAAAAAAATGTAATCTAATGGTGGATTTGTCAAAATTGACATATTCAATAAAAAAATATTTATTGGAGTTATAGTCATTAGCTACAATTAAGTTTGTAGCCAAATTTTGTCCTATACATAATACCCAAGTAAAATAAGTCATAATTATCTCCAAATATTTAATTATAAAAAATTCTCCCAAATATATGTCAAATGATGATAAGTGTATATAATAGGTTATAAATATGGACAATATTTGGCCCCAAATATGTTTACAGTTATCTTTTTTCACCCCTTACATGACAATTTATAAGATTATCCATGTGTATTATCTAAATAAGTTACATGATTTATTAAGAAAGTCATGTAACTAAAACAACACATGGATAATCTCTTTGATGGCCACATAATAGGTTGGAATAAGATAGCTCTAAACATGTTTGGAGTTAAACTTTTTCCTATAAATATAGCATCAGTGTCCCTCCCTCCCTCCCTCCCTCCCTCCCTCTATTTTGTGTATAGTTTAGCAATATCACAAAGCTTGGCATCTAAGGGAGAAAAGGTTCGAACTGCATGGTTAGTAGCATATTGTGACTAGCTTAAAAAAAATCTCTCTAACATTTATTCCTTTATTAATTATTATGTCATTTAGTTATTAATTATTTTGATCAGGTAATTACAATTTATAATTGATTTAATTACAATCTTGGTCCAGTATACTATCATCAAATTAGTAAAGAAAATGTTTCATATAATATTCATGTGGCTCTAAGCAAATGACATGTGATTTGAGAAAAATATAAGGAATTTAATTTTCAAGTTATATAAATGATAGTGACAAAAACTTTTTACTAAAAACTTGCATTGATATGCTAAATGTTTTTTTTTTTTTTTTGTTTTGAGAAGAAGTGTATGATAAATGTTAAAGACCTGGAGTGTGTCATACATGTATAAAATTCAATTACAGCTAAGCTATCACCACCAAAAGGATCTTTAAATTTTGTCAAATTATAAGAATAAAATAATAGAGTGCCTCTTGGAATAATTTGTCAATTTCTTCATAAATGTAGAAAGCCATGTGGGGAACATGGGGTGGCTATCAAACAAAACTTTAGGAAAATGTCTTGGTCGAAATGGACGACGACACTGATCTTCACGTTTCTCCCATTTTTTTAATATTTTTCATATAGGACCTGTGATTTTTTTGTGATCTACCATCTATCAGTTGTTTGTTCTTTCAATTATCATATTGTACTTTGTAATTGGAATTCGTTCCTAAGCTTTTAAATTTTTGCATTACGACAATGTCTCTATAACATATAGTATTATTTAAAAACACACAGGAAAAATGGCCCTTATAGCATCAAAAGGTCATATGTACCCAAGCCACGTACTTCTTCACTAATTCTTATCCAAAAATATTCCAATTTTGGAAATAGTTGTTGCATACTAGTCTAGAATCTAGATAGCATGGGCTAGATGGGCCTAGTTGGATTTTTATTTTCGGCATGATTGCTGCTATTGCATGAGATTGTATTTATGTTTTTTTTTTTTTGTCCCTTTTAATTGGAAAGATTTAAATTATAATAATAGTAATAATACTCCAAAACTAAAAGCAAAGAACAACTATCAAACATAAGGTTTGTGGGGACGAAAGGCTCAAATAAGGATATTGGGCCATGAGCTGCGCCCGGGAACGCCAAAGAGCCCAAGGACAAACAAGTATTAGTAAAAGCAAGTAGATTTTTGGTCTGAGGACGAGCGTTGGATGCGACAAGCAGGTGATGTTGTCCGAGGAGCCAAACCTTCTTAGAAAACTGAGTGGAAGCTTGAAGTCCGAGCATCTAACAAGTACTAGGCAGTAGACAACCATGCTTGGAAGGAGGATAAGTTTCGGAGAGAGGTGAGTCAACAAAGAATTGAGAAATATTTAGGAAGAAAGCTGCTACCACTACCACATTGAATGCTCTGCACCTAACCAACTGGTCGCATTAATGTGGAGGTGATGCCTAAACAGTGACTTCTAGCCTTATAGCTGCCCACAAAAATTTCAAGAAGGTTCTGATGGGACAAGTATCAAGAAAATTAGTTATTTGATCAACAAGTGGAAGGCTAAGATGAGAGAAGGTAAAGAAGTATAAAAGGGAAATGATTTCATTACAAGGGAGATCATCAAAAAAAAGGAAAGAAACCACTTTGTAATCAAGAACTTGAACATTTGTATAAGTCTGAGAAATATATATAAGAACATACCATCCTCAAATTTGACCGAGAAGTGTTTTTCTTTTTAACTTGTTCTTCTTAGTCATTCCTACACTAAATTAACCCGTTGTGATTCACATTTGACTTGTTAAACGTTCAATATTAACCCACTCTCTAACAAATTTATTGTTGTGGACTTGTTGGGCCATTGTCCAAATCTTTTGGGATGTGGATCAATTTGTGCCTTTACAACGTTTATTATTTAAAAAAAAAAAAAAAAAAAAAACTATCAAACATAAAGTCCACTCTTTGAGAGCTTGATTTGCTGAATTTATACTTCTTGCAAGTTCTAACTTCTATCCCATCTAAACAAGTTTTCGAAAAGGAGGATTAAAGGTTTCATGGTTAAGTAGTAGGAGTGTTTAATTTTCTTCATAGAGAGAAGATGGGAAAAGGGTTGGGCGGCACATGCATGGGTTTTCACCCTATAAAGGGGTTACATAGATAGAACATTGTTTTAATTACACCCGTGCACATCCAGAGATTATAGGCTAGTAAAAATATATGTTTAAAGGGTGTCATTTGCTAACTTGACTAGATAGAAAGACCATGATTCTAAAAAAAAATAAAAAACAAACAAACTAGATAGAAAGACCGAATTGACTCATTTTGACAAAGTGAAGGATTAAATTGACAAAAATTAAACTTTAAGATTTAATTTGACAATTGGATTAAAAGTTAGAAGACTAAATTGAATTTTAGCAAAACATCATAATATTATTAGGAAACCTCTCCCAAATTGGTTGCATTTTAAAGATTATTATTATTATTTTTATAATTGTTACAACTTACAACGATAATAGATGAGGATTTTTTTTTTTTTGTTGGTAGAAACCATAGTTCTCATGACAAGGGAGACCATTACAATTTCTCATAATGGAGTTTTATTTTTGGATCAATTGTTGGACTTGCATCCCATCAAAAACCACTTTTTCCAAACCTTCTTTCCTTACCATAATCACGGAAAATTCTTAGATATTTCCGAAGTGTAGAGAAAGGTGCCCCTTTCTCTCGCATTCATGATGGATCCCATTATAAATTTAATGAGTGAACTCCACCATGAATGTGAGAGGAAATTCTTAGCTAGTTCGAGACTACAAGGTCATCTTGTTGACCTTGTAGTTCGGACCAATTAAAACGAGACACCTAAGAGAAAGTGTTAATATCATTTAACAGGAAACCAAGTCAGTAATAGAGTTAATGACGTTTAGTGTGTTGCTATTCCTTTAGGTTTGAATTCAAATCTCAGCCCTACAACTAATCCAACGGTGGAGAAATGTCATTAAATCGAATGAAATGGGAAAACCCCTATTCTCTAACCTGCCTCTTTTTTTTTTTTTTTTTTCTCAATCATTTCAAAAACTCTCACTTTCTCTCTCTCCTCTGCTCTCAACCCAACCAGGGCTACTGCCACAATCACCTTTACGTGAAGCCGCGTTGTCGCACGACCCACCTCTCGCACCCACTAGTGTCGTGGCCTCTTTCCCTAACGATTCCTTTTACTCTTCTCTCAACCCCAATTGCACTATTGCCGACGCCACTGCCCAATAAGTTTTCTATTTCTCTCTTTGTCATTTTTTTAATTGATTTATTTTAATGACCTCTATTTGGTTGCTGGGAAAAAAGAAGGAATATAAGATCTGTTTTGTGGGATTCATGGATTGTGTTGATCTGGTTTTTCAGATTGTTTAGGTTTGTGGTCTGCTTGGCTTTTATTTTTGAGTTGTACTTTGTAGTCTAAAACAATATAGTCATGTTTAATTTTGAGCTCTTGTAATGATGTTTCAATTTTGAATGAAATGATTATCGTAAATATTATATAATGGAAAATGGAAAAATCCATATGGCTTGCATGAGTTATGGAAAAAGACATGAAATTACAACATATAATAAAATGAGGAGTGATTTTTTTTTTAAGCACATATTACGATTAGGAACTTTGCATTGTCTCTTTATTAAAAAGCCATAGCTGTGCACCATCTGAGAACTTAGTGCATTGTCTACAGAATAATTAGCTCTACTTGTGCCAAATAATCGTTGAAAGAAAATAAAGGTTTCTTCTTTCATCAATATCTCACTTTTTCAATAAGTAATCATTAAGTGTACTACTATTATATTACTATATTTCATCTTCAAGTAATTTTTTAGTTTTTGTGTTGAGGATTTTTTTTTTTGGGTGTAGGCCGTAAGGTGTGGTTCGGGTAGTCTTCTGCAACAATGCGAATGTTGCACATTTTCAAATGGGCTCTTGATTTTGCCAAGGATATGCTCATAGACAAGGTTGTTTCTTCTATTATTCCCCTTCAAATACCTGATATTAAGACATTTGTGAAATTCCCACTTGTTGGCAAAGTCCATACTTTTCTTTCAAATACTCCAATTTATCATGTTGATATTGCTTCTTCATATGTTATAACTGGAGAGAGGCATTATTTTAGTTGCTTCTAGTGCCGCTACAAATTTGAGCATAACTTGATAGTATTCTTAAAGCATTTGGTTGGTTTGGATTGCAATTACAGGTAATGGGGGTGCATCCATTCAAGTATACAACTAGGCTTTTAATTTGGTTTCTGCTCTAATCAAGTAAATGATAGATAAATTGTTGAATTATGGTAGATATAGTTTCTCTTTTGTTGGGTTGCCTTTGTCATGGTACTTGCAGTCTGTTTTTAGCCTAGCTTGAAATAAGGGCTTTCTTATCCAAAAGGTGTGGGTTGTGTGGGGTACTAGAAAAGTGCTTAGAGCAACTATGATTTAAATTCCATTTGAATTTTTGGTTTATTTCACTTGAAACCAAATGAATCATTTTTTGCTAGTAAATAGAGGATTGGTCTTCTAGGATGCTACTGTGCTGATTGAAATTTGTTTTTTAGCATTGCAAGATGATGGAGCCCCAACCAAGCTACATTGCCAGAAAAGATTTTGAAGCATTCATGAGGGATTGAAGTCATTTATCTTGAAGTTAATAGGACTAATTTTCAGTTTTACTGAAGCTTTAAATTTAATATATGTATTGTCCAATTTTGACACTTAGTGTCTTTGTGTATTTATACAAAACCATTACAAGGATGTATGGTACAAACTAAGATAATGTAAGAAAATGCAGTTATTCTTTTCCTAATATTTCAATAGCTATAATGATGTTTGTGATTTATCTTTTGAAATGTTATCAAGCCAATTTATGTGATGGGGAGTGGCATTCTGAAATTGATGCTCAATTGTTATTTGTGCTTCAATGAAGGGGAATGACAATTTGAAATTGGTGCTCAATTACTGTTTTTGATTCAATGAAATTGAAGCTCAATTGCAAAATCTTGATGCCAAATTGTAAAATTGGAAGAAGTACGTTGTGAAGTATATTTTTTGCTATTCACATTGCCGTGCACTGTAGCAAGTTCATGTTATTAGTTGGGTGCTTATCATCAGTTGAATTGCACATTGTCGTGCACTGTATGCAATTTGAAGGGAAATGAATTAAAATGTCTATTTGGTGCTGCTTTTTTTTTCAATTTTATGAAATCAGAAGTAGGAGTTGTCACTAAAGGTACCCAAACTTGCATTGCAATGGCATTGGCATTGTTGAGTGGTTGTAATTACAGTTTATATGGATATTGATTAGCTAGGCTTTTTTAAAATCCAAAATCAGTCCTTATGAAACAAATAGCCAATGCTTGTGATACTTTCTTGGCTTTTGCCTGGTTTAGGAATTCATAAATCATGAATTTTCTTTGAGCAATCTACCATAATGTCAAATCATTCTGTGAGAGGACATACATCTTATAAACGGCAACTTGACAATATCCAAGAGCAAATAATAAAATATATACAAGAACCTGGCTGGTTCACATTCAAGGTCAAAAACCAAAATTCATATGATGACAATGGCAGTGAGATAGCTGTATAGGTGCTTAAAAAAATCACTCCTCCTTTTATTATATGTTGTAATTTCATGTCTTTTTCCTTAGCTCATGCAAGTCATATGGATTTTTCCATTTTTCATTATATAATATTTACAGTAATCATTTCATTCACAATTGAAACAACATTACAAGAGCTCAAAATTAAACATGACTGTATTGTTATAGGCTATAGAGTACAACCCAAGAATAAAATCCAAGTAGACCACAAACCCAAACAATCTGAAAAATCCACAAATGCCACAACTTTTGAAAGAGACCAGATCAACACAATCCACGAATCCCACAAAACAAATCTTACATTCCTTCTTTTTTCCCAGCAACCAAACAGAGCTCATTAAAATAAATCAATTAAAAAAATGACAAAGAGAGAAATAGAAAACTTACTGGGCAGTGGCGTCGGCGACAGCACAGTTGGGTTGAGAGAAGAGTAAAAGGAATTGTTGGGGAAAGAGGCCACGACACTACGAGAGGTGGGTCATGCGACAACGCGACTTCATGTAAAGGTGATTGTGGTAGCAGCCCTAGTTGGGTTGAGAATAGAGGAGAGAGAGAAAATGAGAAAGTGAGAGTTTTTGAAATAATTGAGAAAAAAAAAGAGAGGCAGGTTAGAGAATAGGGTTTCCCATTTCACGTGGATTAATGATGATTCTCCACCATTGGATTAATTGAAGGGCTGAGATTTGAATTTGAACCTAACGGAATAGCAACACATTAAACGCCATCAACTCTATTGTTGACTTGGTTTCCTGTTAAATGATATCAGCACTTTCTCTTAGGTGTCTCATTTTAATTAGTCCGGACTACAAAGTTAGCAAGATGACCTTGTAGTCCCAGACTAGCTAAGAATTTTCCGAATGTGAGAGTAGGGTGCACCATTCTCCGTATTTCCAAAATACCTAAAAATTATGCCACATTCACATCCTGCTCAATTATACTAAGTTTGCTTCACATGAAAAACATTTAATCATTATATAACACCATTTAAGTACTATAAACCTATGGTATAGAACTAGAGATACATTGGCACAAAATGATTGTTATTTAATATATCCTTTTTTTTTATTAGTTGTAATAAATACTTCGACTTGACAAAAACTCATACTCAAAAGAGGTGTAACACCATTACAGAATATATCTCCCTTTATTGTAACTTGTAATTAAAAACCACAAAAAACAAAAAACAAAAAAACAAAACAAAGAGGTGTAACATCCGAAGATGTTACATAATTCATATTTGATCTCAAGAAATAAAGGATGATTTAGGATTGATATATATATATATATATATATATATATATATATATATATATATATATATGTATGTATGTATATATTATGGTTGTCAAAATTTGGATCTGAATCCTACGATCTTACGATTCCACCTACCCAAAATGATCTGGATCTTTCGAGGATTTTGCAATAGTTCAGGTCGATAGGATTGTATGATTCTGACGATCCCAAACGATCCTGATTTCTTGTAATCTTCTTTAACTTGATAGAAGGCTCAGTTGGACCCAGATAGAAAATAACATCCTAATAGACTAAGTTTTGCTATTCTAATGTAGAGATATACAATGTCAGTTGAACCCAAATGAAAAGTAACACCCCAACAAAGTGTCACATTTTAAGGCTTTTGACCTCTTTAAATGATGCTTACAAATGGATGTAATGATGAATGATAATTATATCAAATAGATGCAAATTATGAATGAATGTATAATTTACGTGATTATTTAACATACCAATGTGTTTTTATTGTTTTTTTCTCAAATAATGTAGGATCCTATGATCCATGATTCACGATTCGATTCTACAATTCACGATTCCAACTACCCCTACAATCCTGCGTAGAATCCCGACTTTGATAACCTAATATATATATATGATCTTAAGGTTAAAATTAATTCTTTAGAATTCTTAGGTTAACTCCATCATAGATGTGGGGAGTAAAGGACCCAAGAAAGCATTTGGGCCTTTGGGCTCTAGCAAGGAGAGCCGAACTACTCTTGAGCTAAGGATTTGTTAGAAATGCGAATCGGCCCATACGCCGAGGGTCCGAAGATACAGCCGAGAATGAGTTTCTCCTCGAACAGATCCAAGGGAAGTCAGAGATTCACTACGAAGGTTAAGGCAGAATTCTGGAAAGACAGTTGGTTAAAAGGGGGAAACCCTGAACCTTCTAGATACACCGGTGTTTAGAGAAATACCAAGAGCAAAGGCTGTCACCTCCACATTAAAGACTCTACACCTACCTCCCTAGCCGCATTAATGAGGAAGTGACCCCTGAACAGTAAGACTGAAGCTTTTGGTCACTATTCAAAGGCACTAAGGGAAGAAATATCTAGGGGGGAGTGGGTTTGAGCAGCACGTGGATAAAGTATCAGAAAATGAAGTATTTAAAGGGGATCAGTCTGTAACTAAAGGGTGAGGAAGAATTGTAGTTTTTAAAAAAGAAAGAGAAATAATACAGAAGTAGTCCTCGGCTCACGTCCGAGGAGGTCTATTTGCAATTATTATTTGTTATTTACAAGTGTTTGCACATCTTAGCATATTATTAAGTTCTCAGTACTTCTAATCTAGATTTCAAGTCCACACTCTACAAATTTCATTGTTTAAGGCTCATTGGGCCTGAGCCCGTGATTTTCTCTGGGTCCAGGTGCAATTGTGCACTTACAATAGAGTTTCCAAAATTTTAATTATTTATTAAAACTAAGTGGATTATATATTGTCCAATATGTTTAGGACCACACTATTTGTCACATCTTGTTGGAGTGGTCGACCGTAAATGATGAACAATCACTTTTGCATAGACCTATGTTTTTTCATCATTCTTGAGTCTCGATCATATTAGAGTTATGTCATAAAAGTTGTGTCTATGGGTTTTTTTTTTTGTTGGTTTTCTAGTCATTTAGTGTGCATTTGCCTAATGCTTATGTTTGGTTTTGCGTTTTTAGTGCTGGGTCCCACAACACTATTCATGACTCAGCCAACAAATAAAAAACGCAAGAAACAGGCCCACGGCAGCACTATTACGTTTTAAAAATTATTTCGCTACAGTATTTTCAGTTATAAGTTTTCAGTTTTCAGCAAAATAAATGGTATCCAAACAAATCCTGATTCAAAATAAATGAAAATTATTTTAGAAATTCTACGGTGGATTTTTGATTTTTGATTTAGTTCATAGTTACACTTATAATAATTGTGACGGAGGATTTATATCCTAAATTCCCTTGTAAAGTACAGTTGACCATACTATTGAATTATAAAATCCTTGACTTTAGAATTTAGATAGAATTATTTTTAAAATTATGAAGAATGCTAATATCGTAGTATTTCTTGTCTAAACTTTTGGTGCTATCGACTATATGCATTGTGCTGCCTATTTGTGTATTTTATAATAGGATCACGTAAGGTCCACATCGTCTGAGCTGTCTCTTCCTATCCCTAGCATTAATTGTACTCCATTAAAATAAAAAAAGGTTATGGAAAACAATTCCTCAAGTCAGGCCTACAGGGACTAAACACACTGATCTTAGGCACAAATTAATAATATTTTGGGTTGGAAGGGACAAATTGGAGAGATTAATCTAATCAAAATACAAAATTTAAAATTTAAGTATGAAAGTGAAAGGGAGGTGTAGAATGAAAAGTATTACTCCTATCTAGTATTTAATATGAGTATTAGTTGTTATGATGATTTGTTGGATTTGTGTTCAAAATCAACAGATTCTGTAATATCTAGTAGCCTTGATTTTCTCTTTTCCGTATCTATCCCCTAACAACAACAAAGCAACTTCCTCGCTTTCCTTTTAAAGCTTATCCTCTTCCCCCACCTTATTGCTTGTTACCCCTTACGTGTCAGGACGGTTCTAGGAATATTTTTCAAGGTAGTCATTATTGGCCAAAGTTTAATAAAAAAAAGAACTTTATATATTGACCAAAATACACACATGCATGTACTGTTTGACAATTTTCTTATAGGATTTTTTTTTTGAAATCTTTGCATGATAGTCTTATTATTAATGTTGTAGTTATATCTTTTTCAAAAATTTAGTTAGATAAAAAATTTATTGGTATTTTTCTTTTTGTTTGTAAGGATTTAGTATATTGTTAAATGGGTCAAAATTTAAAGATAACGTTTGGCTACAAACTTAGTTGTAGCCTAAGACTATAACTCTTACTAAACAAATTAAGGTGACTATATATTTTGAAAATTGAACCGTTATTTGCGTGTTTTTTATGTTCTTAAAACGCATGTCAAATTTTATGTTAATTAAATGTTATTTATTATTTGATTTGTAAACTTATATTTTTATGTAATTTTAGACTACAAAAACTCAAAATTTAAAGATTTGATTAATGACATAACTATCAATCTTTGATCTTTTTGAAATTTTGTAAGTATGGAGGATATAAGAAAAAAAATATAATCCAATGGTGATTTTTTTACAATTCACATCTAATAAAAAAAATATTGAGTAGAGTTATAGTTTTAGTTTACAATCAAGTTTGTTGTCAAATTTTTTCCAAAAATTAAGGTTACGTTTAGTAACAGTTTTTGTTTTCTATTTTCAAAAGCTTCTTTTTGGGAATATAAAGAAAAAAAAAATTTTATTGTATTTTTGAAATCAAAACATGTTTGGTTAGTTGATATTAAAGATATAGTTTTTTGAAAAAAAAAATAGAAAATACTAAAATATGTTGTTACTAGGATTTGAACTCTAACGCTAACTCATTAAATGAGATAGATTCATTAAATTAAATGTGTGTTTTTATTGACTTCTGAAAATTAGAAATTGAAAATAGCATTTTACATGTTTTCAGTTTCCTTCACAAATTGGGTTTTGAAAATAGTTTTTGTTTTTTCTCTATTTTAAGTTACTAAACAAGTTTTTTAGTTTCAAAAATTGAAAATTGCTTTTGAAAATAGAAAATAAAGAGAAAAAACAGTTACCAAACATACCTTAATTATGTTGAGCTTAAAAACTTTTAGGACAGTCACAAATATTTTTTAAAAATAATAAAATTATAAAGTTTTAAAATTTATATATAATAATTAATTATTTTACCAGGTGAGGGTAGTCCTGTGACCACCTGGACTTCATGTGAAGCTGCCAATGCCAGTGTCATGGCAAAAGGGCCAAAAAAGGCTCGTGACTTGTGACTTGTGACTTGTGATCAGTAGAGTCAAATTCCACATGGTACCATACTTGAGAAACAAGGGGAATTTTAATGAATTACTCGAACACTGCCATTAGTTAGTGACTTTTGTGGATATAGAGTTTGTTTGGGTTGGTTTTTAAAGAACACACACACAGATATATATATATGTATTGTATATTGCTTAACATTAATAATATTTTGAACAAAGGATTTGTACTAAAACGATTGTACTAAAATTGAAACAAAAGACCTATTAGGCCATCAGCGTCGATATGTCCGAGTGGTTAAGGAGACAGACTTGAAATCTGTTGGGCTTCGCCCGCGCAGGTTCGAACCCTGCTGTCGACGTAATTTTTTATTTTCACAATCAAACCAATAGGCTCCCCCCCCCCCCCCACAAAAAAAAGAAGAAAAAACTACTCTTTTTTTCTCAATCTGACGGCTGTGATTTGCCTTTCTTTTTGCCCTAGCTTACACAATCAAATAATAAGAGGCCCCACAGGAATTTCCAATTCCCAAAAGGTCACACACTTTTGCGAGACACTGAGAGAGAGAGTGAGAGAGAGAGAGAGAAAGAGAGCCGCAAAGCAAAGGTGAGAGAGGATCGACAAAAAAAATGAACCCAGACGAAGTGTCGAAGGCGTTTGTCGAGCACTACTACTCGACTTTCGATTCGAATCGATCTGCTCTGGCGAACCTGTACCAGGATGGTTCGATGCTGACCTTTGAGGGGCAGAAGATCCAGGGCTCACCCAACATCGTCTCTAAGCTCACCTCCCTCCCTTTCCAGCAGTGCAAGCACCACATCACCACCGTCGATTGCCAGCCCTCTGGACCCTCTGGTGGCATGCTCGTCTTCGTCAGTGGAAATCTTCAGATTTCTGGCGAACAACATGCCCTCAAGTTCAGTCAGGTATTTCTTCAAACACCTACCATGCCAATCACGCACCCTTTTGTTTTTGATAAGTAATTCCAAACACAAACATTAGAAAAATAAAATAAAAACACCCAGATGTCCTCGTATCTTGTAATTGTATTCTGTTATATGATAGTCATATTATGGCTGCTTATTGTGAATTACGGAGCATTGTATTTGGTGAATGGATAATGATGTTTGGCATTTAAGTGTGAATGAAATGGGGATGCTGAGATCAATGCCAATGGCATAGCAAGGTTGGAAATAAGATAAGGGAAATGGGCTTGATAGTGAAGTTGTGTTGAGTGGAGTAAGTTAGGCTTGTCTTCAGGGTTGTGATGAGTGAGGTAGTGTCTCATGTAATGGGTGCATGCAAACTCTCTTTCACATACATGTGAGGTCTACAGATGTGGGTCGCATGCATATGTATGAAAGGAGCATTGATAGTGCAGGGAATGCGTAACTATGGACTCGTCTTTTCTCTAAGCTTGATGGGAATTAAAGGGTCTGACATTTTGTTTATTTAGGGTAGGACAAGATGGTGTAGAGAATGGACTGAATGGGTATTGAGGCTTTTGCTATGGTCAACTAATAAGCTGTATGAAAAGAGTGTAGTTGCACACATTTATGTTAATTGTTGCTTGAAGAGTTCTCAAACTGCAAATTACATTGTGTGGAAATTGACAAATATAAGAAAAGTGAAACTAATCTTAGATTGCCAATATTATTTTCTTCTTCTCCTCAGGCATTTTAATTGCCTGAAATATTTAGCTAATGCTTGTTATGAAAGGTGTAGCCATCGATATATGCATGTGTAAGTATTCTATATACCTTAGTCCTAAAAATTTTAAGGTTCACTATGGATCTTCAACAAACAAAGTGAGGTCAGCCTCATTTATTCTTCTACACCATTCTATTACAAGTATAACCAAATTCATAAGTAAAAATGTCCATCTTTGTTATTTCTAGTGCTATTTTAAGCTGTCCCTACCTTTTTTGTTCCATGTACTTGAATCAAAATTATTCTTCTTCATTGGTGCATTAATTCCTCTTTTGCACATGACCAAACTATCTCTAGGGACGTGTAAGTTTGGTTTGTCTCACTGTAAGCCCACTCATTAATCTGTTGCCATCTCTCCTTGTTCATGGGATGTAAATTTTGATAGGTTTTGTATCTTGGTTGTAGTATGTGTAGTGTTGTTAAAAATGTGTTTAAACATGCTTAAAGCTCAAAACCCCAGGTCTAAGCTTTTTTGCTTGGTTGAAGAGAAGCTTATTTAATGAAACATGCTTCAAGCACACTTTTCTGGTGCTTTTCAAGGAAGCACAAAGCATGTCAAGGCTTTTTTTTTTTTTTTTAATTTTTACTAACAAATATTTGAATCATTAAAATTAAAATGCTAAACCTTGAAGGCAATGACATGGACCATTGATTTAGTATACAAACACTGTTCTTAAGGTGCTTTACAGCACAAATAATGTTTCGTTTACATATCCAAAGTATCGAACAAGGATAATTTATGATTTTTGTACTTTTTGGTCTTTGCCTTGTGGATATATTTTGATTAGCGATATACTTTATTCTGATCATGGCTATCATAGAATTAAACTTTATGACTTAATTCTTTTCATATTGTCCATTTATTGATAATTTTTTTTCAAATTTACTATAAAAAGTTTAAGAAATAGAAATATCTTGATGTAAAATTTGGGCTTACAAATCTTGTGCAATTGCACTATCCATTCAAGCTAATACAGAATTTATTACTTTTTTGAGTTTATAAACCTTTTTTTACATATGTATTATATGTTATGAATCTTTTTATTAGAGGTTATCATATCTAAAAATGTGCGCCTTCCTTCAATTAGCTGCATGCTTGCTTGTGTCTAGTCTCTAAGAGACATGTATTTAAGTGCAACTAATGCCTCTACCAACACCAAGTACATGCTGAATAAGGAACACATGAGTATTTAAGAGTATCTTTGCTGAGTCTTTCTTTCTCAATCTTATTTATTGGTCACTGTACTTTTAGAATTTAATTGTGATGTACATATAATATACATTCTGTGTACTTGGTGATTCCTTATTTCTATTAAAACTTATTGCTTTTATGTTAAAAAGAGGTGTATCTTTGCTGAGTCAAGAGTTTGATTATTACTTCACCCAATACTGCAGAATAGCTGGTGATTTTGATTGATTTTTTTGCAATGTGAAACTTACCAAAGGGATGAGATTTTGTTAAAACCTGGCTACCAACCTGCCATAATGGGGGAAATTTGGGATTGGTGTGTTTACAATGTTTTCTGCTAGAATGGTGGGCACTTGGTGTTTGAATGAGTAGATCACTCATCAGTGAAAATGTTCTAGTCAGTCTGGTGTGATTCTTGCCTTCTAACCCTATTTACTGCCTTATTTCTATGTAGATGTTCCATCTGATTCCAACACCGCAGGGGAGCTTTTATGTATTGAATGACATATTCCGCTTGAATTATGCATAAGGACTGTTAAGAGCATCAGAAACTCGACAGGAGGAGTTTTTGTTTTGGTTTTTATTGAACATGAAAAAACAAAACCAAGTTGTGTAGTGTTGTTTAGATTTTATGCTTTTCGAATGGGTAAGGCAAACTTTATCTATGGTTGGCAGATTTGCTTGCTAGTTTTCTATGTTCGATCATCTGAAAGAATACTAATTTGATTGCATGCATTGATTTCAAGTAGTCCACTTGTTTCAAATTTATGAGAATGAGTTGTGCCATGCATTTGGATAAAATATGTGATTTTTAGTCTCAACTTCCTTAATTTGGATGCAAGCACTAGCTTGGGAAGGTTTCACTTTTTTCATACTTGGAAAAGCTGGGAGAGCTAACTTTTTTGGGTAAAATTTATGTACAATACCTTAAGTGTTATTCCTTAGGTTTTCCTCTTAAAATTCAGCCATGTGACTATTTAACAAAAAAATACACTTTCATCTCATGAGAAAAAAGCCACATGACAGAATTTTAAAAGGGAATTTTAAAAGGGGTAAAAAATAACACCTAAGTACTATATCTAAGTTTTGCCTTTTTTTTTAGGGTTAGTTAACTTGGCTAGTGAATTGTTTTGAACATCTTTTTATCCATGTTTTTCTCAAACTTTTGGGTTACCCGTGGAAGTGAACGGCACCACCTCCTTGCCTTTTGTTATAGTCAGGTAGGTTTGTTTGTTTAAAAAAAAAAAAAAAAATATAAAAAAATAAAATTCAGTAGGTTACAACAATGGAGGGGGATGATTTGAACCTTGATCAATAAAGGAGAGAAGACTATTCCGCTGAGCTACAAGCCCTTGGTGGGCAAGGTTAAATTTGCATTGGATACAAGAAATGTATATTATGATTACTTCTTTTTTCTTGAAGATATGTAATATTCAAATTTAGATTCGTGGAAATACATACGGTTCCGATGGAATCAAATAAACATTCAATGTTATAATCAGGTTGGACAGATGAGAATGCAAATTTGTCTATTATTGGAGGGGTATCTAGAAAACTCCCGATAGCACCATATCTTTAGAGATGGGATTAGAGTTTGAATGGTCCCAGTTGGAACTTCATGAGAATCATTTCTTACTATACGTTTTAAACCAAATCCAGTCTGCGACCACAACATCCACATTTCCGGTATGAACTTTTAGATCACCGACAAATTAGACTGTAGTTCTGTCATCTGTGGGGACTGCACAACTGGCTCGTAATTTGGTCCCACATCAAACTGCTAAAAATAGTAGTGGCTTGCCCATGGGGATAGCTACGAAAGTCACCACCAGAATATTGGTCTCATAAGCAATCATAAAAAGTGCTTTTCACACACAGTTTAATTTCCTCGCAAGAGCAACGAGATTATGGAAAAAAGAGGTTAATAAGTCAAGCTTTTACCTATTTTTCGGATTAACTAATAGTTTTGCTAGGATCAATTCAATCATACACATGTACTATATGAGTGTTACATTCGAAGTTTCCTTGACCGTAGTGCATGTGAGGTGTATAATGTAAACGGGTATAGCTTGACGCTGTAACGTTCACTTTCCAAGTCATCAACTCCTTGTCTCTTCCTCTCTCCCAAAGCAAAACCCACCTTTTATAATCATCTTTCTTGGTCTATTTTCCTGCCACTAAAGACTTTTGAGAGAGAGAACAAAAGAGATCTGGTAGAGAGAGAGAAGGTGAAGAAGATGTCTGATTGGGGGCCGGTGTTTGTGGCAGTGGTGCTCTTTATATTGCTCACTCCAGGGTTGCTGGTTCAGATTCCGGGGAAAGGCCGATTCATAGAGTTTGGCAATTTCCAGACAAGCGGAGCATCCATACTCGTTCATTCCATCATCTACTTTGCTCTCATGTGCATCTTCTTATTAGCTATTGGGATTCACATGTACATTGGCTCATAGCATAGCCCCCCACAATAAACAACACCCAACATCCACAAGTTCCACAGTTAGTAAGATTGTTGTGTTCTGCTCTTTGTTATCATGTCCTCTGTATCTTTAATGGGATTGAAATTATTGAAAGTTAGTCATTAATGAAATTAGTTGAATTACAAGCTTGCAAATTCTCCATGGATTCTACCATTAACTAGAAATGGTTTTGTGTTTGACTGGTTGGTATATATTAGAATTTCATACACAGGATGATATGGACTTTGACTGAAATCATTTATTAGAATTTTATCTTGGCTAATATGATTGTCAATTGTAAGGTAAAGAATTCTCTTGATTTTATTAGGATTTAATATACCTTGTTTGTTGCTTTTTGGGTCTCTGATCAATATCTACTATGTCTGAAGTTTTGCTCGAGGATGTACTTTCATATTCATTGATGAATCTCTTTGTGAATAAGTAAGCGTACTTGGAGTGATCCGAAAGGATCTGGCATTATAATTATCACATAAGAAGTTTTATATATCTTACAATACCCATGACCATGGGCTAACTTCCATTCCCATTGTATTACAGGCAAATTTAGCAAAAATTCATTCCTGTAATCGTGTTGTTTATCTTGTTGAGAGGATAGCAATTACATAAATAAGGTGTGTATTCATTATTCAATCTCATGTATAATTGGATTTAGCAATAAATCAGTATGAGGAATGTCTGGAGAGGAGATCTTATCAAGTTGTTTCCTCGGTTCACAAGGCCAAAATGACAGGTTTATATAGAAAACACTGAGTTTTGCATTGAGACTAGCGCATATGGTGAAAGCAAACATAACAATAAGTATGTTTTATAAATGAAGTTTTTGACTCTTGGATTTGGGAGATGAGGGATCAGTTTTGTAGTCCAATGCAAAAATTTGACGCTTATATGTGTTCCCTATTTGAGATTAGACCAGTTGTTTGCATTAATGTGAAAATAAAAGGCTGAATTTAGGATATGCAAGCAGATCCCAATGATAATTTCCCTTATTTTTCTAAGAGTATTAGGCTATTGGCAATCTTATTTAGATCGAACAAAGGCTTATTAAGGAGTATTTCAAAGGCATACGTTGAAAATGTAAATGCTCAATTACGAGTTACAATTCATGCTTATTAACTGGAAAAAAAAAATTGCGATGATTCATCTAATTGCACTCAAAACGTCCAAGTATTAGTAGGTTGTGTATGCTTTTCTTTAATATGATTTCATTTATTTTTTGAAAATAGTAAAAAAAAAATTTAAATATACATTAACTTTGTGTTCTTTAGATACTCATTAATAACTGGGTGAGTTGAGCCGGATGTTATCTACCTCCTTATATCTTAAGTCCATGGGAGAATATGGGAGCCTCAATTATAACCCTTAAGGGAGAGGTGGGATATTATGTAGTATTTTTTTTAAAATAATAATAAAAGGTACTCATTAATAAAACCCAAGAAATAAATTATATATATATATATAAACCGTTCGTGAGCTTAAGGGTAAAGAGCATATTAAAATCCTTGCCTATATGTGTACTAGTACCCAAAATGACAAGGTCTCTCGGAAACTGATGCTTTGCTAAAGAACATATCAGGTGAGGTTATTACTAATTATTTGTCATTATCTTTTGAAATACCACACTGTGATTTGTCTTCCTGCTAGTTCTTAGTTCTTACTCAAATTGCTACCCCAAGAAACATTCTAACCATGTGGCCAGTAACTCTTTCATGAATGGCAAAGTAAATCTCTTTTCCCATAGTAGTGATTAGCTTGAGAAACAACCCTACTAAAAAAATTGTGGGAGACTGAATGATAATTATAATCACTTCATTAGCAAAAAGCTGATTTCTTGAGAGCTTACATAGACCAAAAGCAGTAAACAAAAAAAAGTATACATATATAGCACAAAACTCTGTCCTAGTAGCAGCCTATTGCTTCCTAGACATAGAGGTGAATGTTAAGAATAACAAGAAACAAAATAAGAAGCAAACCGTAGAGAACCGTGTGAACAAATATGGAGCCAATATTAGTCTTCATGCTCATAAATTCAAGTGGCCGATTCTTTCCGGGCATTTGAAACAGTGTTCCTGGTGACAAAAGTGCAAACAGTGCCGCAGCTATGAGTGGTGCAGCCCAATCGTTCATTCTCAGCCTTACCAAATTGTTCAAAACTTAACCTTCCAACACAGAAGAAGAGGAAGAAGAAAAAGAAGAAGAAAGAAGAAAGAAGAATAATCACAAAGACATAAAAAGTATTAAAAGTGCTTTGGATACCTTATTATTATTATGTCCTCAAGACCATGTAGGAGGAAGAATAAGAATCCCCTAAAGCAAGAACATTTAATTATCAATCGATCACTTTATCCTTCTTTTGGGATTTTTCGTTTTCTTTAAAGTTTCTAGTCGCTCCGTTGGATAAGGCAAAGAATCATTTTCTAATGTTGTCAAACTCACAAGTAGGTTGAGTGGATGCATGATTTGCAGCTTGCAATCAATGACAGTATTTAAGTAACAACGTGGTTGGGTCACAATGCATCATCACCGTTCATTTTTGCTCACGCTAGTAGAAGTTTAATATAAGCATTCTTTTGAAAAAGAGGCTAGAGGCTAGAGGCTAGAGGCTAGAGGTTAGGGGGAGGATTGGTCAACATGAATAGCTTGAAATAGAATAAGTCTGGTGCCACATATTTTGCCACTAGGCTTACTCCTTGAAATAAGGAAGTGGGTCCAGTGAAATGGCTTTATGCATATGGAATGGGAGACTAGGAGCACCATTTTGCTCTCACCTTTGGGTTTAGACTTAAGAAATTTGAGACAGCTATGTGAATGTTTGTTTTAAGAGGCATGGGCAATCATGCTTTTGTCTCTTTTGCCCACACTCCAAGGTCTCAATTTATTTAATGGAGCTCAGCTATCATCAAAATTCAATTGTTTCAATGGCAATGGTAGTATTGAATCCTGATTTAAAAAAAAAAAAAAAATTCAAATAAAAAAGTTAGAATAGATCAAATGACCAACTTTGCAAAAATAAATCATAACAATCTAAATATTTTGTTTATATCTATAATTAAAAAAAATAATTACCGATATTGCAACTTGTCTAGCGGAAAGAAATTTTTGATTGGTGCCTATTAGCTAAAATAACATTGTTTGCTATGCATGGTTGTCTTTCTTTATGCAAGGGATATAGTGCATGAATTTAGGGGGTGTGTATGGGTTGACAGGTTGCGTTGGAGGGTTTGTTCAACCTATAATATGATGGTCTAAATTGAGTTGAAAAACTATTAACTTGAACCCAACCTAACTCAATGGTCAAAATAAAATTCTAACCTAACTCAACCCATCAACCCACGAAAATCAATCAAGATGTTGGGTTGGGTTAGTTTCACTAGGTTTGGGTTGGATATTCACTCCTATGCGTGCGCGCGCGCGCACAGAGAGAGAGAGAGAGAGAGAGAGAGATTAAAACTTAAAAAAAGAAGTATAAAATTGATATTTGAATAGTCGAATTAAAGTGCTGAGTATCAAAAACAAATTCTTCATTGATTTTTAACACATATGAACATAATGTTTAAATTGTCATTACTTATAACATTTGCGATTGAAAATGAAAAAAAAAAAATTTAATTTATAGTAACAGACAAAACTATGTTTAGTTAGAAAGAATGGGAAAGAAGGGAGGAGAGTGGGCTCAAATTCCGTTGTTTGATTAGAAGGAAAGAAAGGAAAAAGGAAGATAAATGGTTTTCATGGATCCCAAGTTCCTAACACTTTTTTTTTTTTGTTGTTGATAAGTTGACTATTAGAAGATTTGAACTTGAATGTTTTCGTTGGAAATACTAAAAAATGCCAACTAATTGAGTTATTAAACTGTTGATAGGTTCCACAACTTTTTAATATTTTTTTTTACTTTCTCTCCAAATCCATAAAATTACTCTCATATTCTTTGAAAGTTTTATATTTCTTGTGAAATTACTATCATATCATCATAATTAATTATTAATTTACAAAGATAAAATAGTAAAATAATATATATATATATATATATATATATATATATATATATATATATATATTCTCTTTCTCTTTCCTTTGTATCTAAATGTAGGTGTCAATATTTGATATGACCCATGAACATGACACGAGATTTTACGGGTTAGGGTTGTCCCTTAGCAGGTTTAGGTCATAATTAGGTCAAACTGAAAATGACATTGTAAAAATCATGTCACAAATAGGTTAACTCACAATTGATACGTTTGACATGTTAGTTTATTCGTGTCGACTTGAAATGACCCATATAAAATGTATAACAAATAAATACTCATTTTATTTTAGATTTTTCAAAATACCTTTTATGTCTAACCTCTATTTTAAAACTTATTAAGAGATATAATTGAAACCTTAAATCTCTAAACCCTTCACTATGAACTTCTAAACAACATATTTTAAGTATTTGATGTTCTTGTTAACTTTCAAATTGTATGCTTAATAGGTATTTTAATGTTATGAGTTCGTATTAAATTTAAAACAATACTAATCAGGTCAAACATGTCGAAATGAATTGCCTTTTTGAAGCAAGCTAAATGGGTATATATATAGGGGTTGCAAAATTGGACACAACTATGAACCCAACAAGACACAATACGACACGACACGAAATTATTAGGTTATGGGTTGAGACTTAATAGGTTTGTGAAATATTTGAGTTGACACGACTGACCCCGTTTAGTAAATGGGTCGAGTTAGTGTTCAATACATAGAACTCGTTTGACCCATCTGACCTGTTTAATTGAGTGGCATTTTACCAATATACTCTTCAAACTTTAAGTATATAAACCTATTAGTTGTTGTGGTTTATTTTTTTTGACATATTGTGATTGATTATGTCACGCTCCGAACCCAACTATAAAGATAGGCACATGATAACCGCCGCACGCTTATAAAGTAAGCACCCTACAAGTGTGCAAGGCCTTCTTAGCAACTAAGATTTATTCTCAAAAAATTAAATCAAATAAATCCAAAATACCTCAATAATTTCTTTATGAATAGATTTCCAATAATTTAATAGGAACAAAATCCAAACCTCATGTACATAATGCCAATTGGCCAATGAATATAAAACTATTAGTAGACCCTCCAATCCCAAAATCATTACGCTTCTTTTCTTGCTCACAACACAATATCAAAACTCCTAAAACTTGCTATTCTTCACAATCTGAAATTGGAAGGGAAAAAGGGGTGAGCTAACAACTCAATAAGTAACCAAAATCCTAATAAGTTCTATCAAGCAATAGATCTGTAAATTAATAAGATGTAATATGAGTTTTCAAAAGTTATAATATACTATGAGTTTTCAAAAATAACTAAAGAAGTTTCATAGTCTTAAAATAATAAGTTACAAATAGATCACATACTTTAATCTTACAAATATATATCATAGATGGTTTAGAAAGTAGTCAGTTTTCCATATATCAAAAGTTACAACTTATAATAGGTTCCAAAAGTATATAAGCAATTTAAATGATTCAAAAGAGTTCAAATACTCAAACGTAATTCATATTCTTAACAATCTTATGACTATGATCACACTATATTCTCGTGATTGGGCATCAGAGTACTAATAAATAATCCTCATTGGTTGGGTATTAGAGTACCAATGAATAACCCCCATTGGTTTGGGTATCCGAATACCAATGAATAATCCCCATTGGTTAGGTATCAGAGTACCAATGAATAACTCCCATTGGTTTGGGTATCAGGCTACCAATGAATAACTCTCATTGGTTTGAGTATCACAATTTATTCATAGTCAGACTGTCCATAATTATATATATGAAATCACAGTTTCTAACAAAAATATATCTTATTCAAATACATACATATATACTGTGGGGGGTAAAAAGATCTTAATAGGGATATGGGCCGTTGGGCCTTACTAAGGAAGGCCGACCTGCTCTTGGGTTTAGGGCTTGTTGGTACTTTAGGTCGGCCCATGCGCCGAGGATCCGAGGATCCAGCCGAGGATGTTTTTATCCTCGGACTAACACCAGAGAACCCGGGACTTCATGGTACAGGTTAGTGAATGACACGGTCAAGACTAGTGGTTAAAGGGGGTGAACCCTTGAATGTCCTAGAAGCACCGATGTTGGGAAAGTGTCAAAAGTAAAGGCTGCTACCTCCACATTAAAGACCCTGCACCTACCACCCTGGCCGCATTAATGGAGAGGTGACACTTGAACAGTGGAAGGGAAACTTCTAGTTACTGTTCAAAGGCACTAAGAAAAGAAATATCTAGGCTAAGGGAGGAGTTGGGGCAACACGTGTATAAAGTATTAAAAAGAAGAGTATTTAAGGGGAGATCTAGAACAAAAATGACGACGAACTTTTTGTAACCTAAAAGGAAAAAGGACAAAGAGAGAGAGATAATATAAGAACAGCTCTCGGCCTACGTCCGAGGAGACCTATTTATATTACTTCTTGCTGTTTCCAAATACTGGCAATCTTTAGTTTGTCATTTAATCTTCACTCACTTCTAACCTGGGTTTCAAGCCCACTCTCTACAAATTTTTATTGTTTAAGGCTCATTGGGCCTGAGCCCATAACTGTTCTTGGGTCCAGGTGCAATTGTGCACTTACAATTGGCGTCGTCTGTGGGAACCTAGTCTAGAAGTAGTAGGGATATTATGGCAGGTTTAGGCTCTCACCATGCAGAGTCACAAGGATCACAACCGGAAGATCATTTCGAACGTCTTGAACATCTTAAGGATCGTGAGGGAAGCGTCCATACGAATACCTGTGGGCTAGCCATACTCAAGGAGGGGGTAGCACTACCCACTTATGAGGCTCTAAATCCATGCGAGAAGAAATTAATCGTTCAAGAGGAAGTTACGCCGTGCTAAACGTAAGGTTTCCCCGTCCTCATCTAGTTCTTCCTCGAGAAGGATAGGAGTTGGCTACAGCTCAAGGTCATATTCCCCCACTAGCGCAACATCCTCACGGCGAGGAGAGGACGACCAATCAACTCGCGTACGTAAGAAGCTTCGTTCTAGGGGCTTGCAACGATACCATGAGTAGAGCGTTGCACCAACTTCTAAATCTCCGTTTTCACGGAGGATTGAGAGGGAGGCTTTCCAGAGGTTCACCCAGCCCACCTTTACCATCTATAATGGCCGGACTGATCCGGTGGAACACGTGAGTCACTTCAACCAAAGGATGGCAAGTGCACTCTCATAACGAGACTTTGATGTGTAAAGTCTTCCCCTCCAGCTTGGGACTGTGGCTACGAGATGGTTTAACGGTCTCAAATCGGGGTCTCAGGGCTCGTTTTGGGGAGTTAACTAGGGCATTTGCTTCGCGCTTCATCACGTGTAGCAAGAGTCCCTCGGCCATTGGATTCGTTGCTATCCATGGTCATGAAGGAAGGGGAGACACCGAAAGCATACTCCGACAGATACTGGGAGATGTTTAATGAAATAGATGGCGACTTTGATGAGGTGGCGCTTAATACCTTTAAGGTAGGCCTCCCTACTGATCACGACCTAAGAAAGTCTTTGACGAAAAAGCCCGTCCGCAGCGTACGCCGTCTTATGGATCGTATTGATGAATATAATAGGGTAGAGGAAGATCAAGAGCAAGGAAAAGGAAAGGAGAAGGTTATCCCGCGGAGAGAAGGGATTTCTGTCGGACGATATCACAACAACAAACCAAGGAGGGATTACTGGACAATCCGGCTGAAAGACTGTGTAAATACCGTGTTCCGAGAACCAAGGCATCGATTATTAGAAAAAGTTTGTAAAGAGCCCTTTTCGTATGGCCCGGCAAGATGGCGGGGGACCCCGCGAGAAAGAAATCAAACCTTTTCCGTCGTTACCATCGGGATGTGGGCCACACTACCGAGAACCTGGCTCTGTGGAACCATTTAGAGCAGCTCGTCGGTGAGGGAAAGTTGAAGCAAAGGCATTTGTGTCGGCCCATCAAGGGGTCCGGTCAGTTGGTTCAAACAACCGGAGGAACGATTCATCTCGGCCAGCATTGGGAACAATTAATGTTATCTTTGCCGCACCGGTAGGACCGGCTCAGTCCCACTAGGGTCATGGCGGTTTCCCAACCTCGGGCCGAGGATGTGGGTGGCAAGCCGAAGAGATTAAAGAGCACTTTACTGTCTTGAGTTTCTCCGAGGAGGATAAAATGGGGACTATCCAGCCCCATGACGATGCTCTTGTGGTTACCCTCGGTAGATAGGAATTATGATGCGAGAAGGGTGATGATAGATCAAGGCAGGCGGTGCAGATATCATGTACCCCGATCTATTTAAAGGACCGAGGTTGGAGTTGGAAGATTTAACTCCTTATGATTCTCCACTTATAAGCTTTGAAGGAAGGGCCGTTGTGCAGGGGACAAATCCGTCTACCCGTTCAATCCGGCACAGAAACGGTTGAGGTAGATTTCATTGTGGTTGACGCGTACTCTCCATATACCCATCCTTGCCAGCCATGGCCGCACGCTTTGGGAGCTGTTTCTTCCACCTTACATGTTAAGGTGAAATTCCCCTCGGGGGAGCATGTTGAGGAAATCCCCGGCAAACAGTGTAGTTGCTAGGCAATGCATATGCCGCGGTGCTTCGTCGATCGAAATGGAGTCATCAACCTTGCCCATCCAGAGTCATAGCAATTAATGCTCCAGAGGCACTCGGAGCGATGACAGAGGATGAGGTCAGTCTGCGAGGAGTTAGAGAAGTTTGTAATAGCAGATGACCCTGCAGAGGTTCTTCCAAGTTGGCATACTTTTGCCATACCAAGAGAAGATGGAATTGTTGGAATTCCCGAAGGACAATATAGATGTCTTTGCGTGGGACCCTTATGAGGCTCCGGTGCGTAGATCCGAGCTTTATTTGTCATCGTTTAAACGTCAATCCGGCCATCGTTCCGAGGAGGCAGCCACCTCGGCGATCATCCCGAGAACATTCGAGGCCGTGAAGGAGGAGGTTCTTAAGCTCAAAAGGAGCGGGGGCTATCAAAGAAGTTTTCTACCCCGAATGGTTGGCTCATACTGTTGTCGTTAAGAAGAAGAACGGCAAGTGGAGAGTATGCGTAGACTTACCGATCCGAACAAGGCCTGTCCTAAAGATTCGTTCCCAATGCCACGGATTGATCGAGCCGGGTAGATGCCATCGTCGGACATCCTCGGATGAGTTTTTTGGATGCCTTCCGGGGTTACCACCAAATTCCTCGGCGCTAGAAGATCGGAGAAGGCTGCTTTCATTACACCAACCGGAACTATCATTATAAGGTCATGCCATTTGGGTTAAAAAATGCGGGGGCTACTTACCAAAGAATGATGACCCGAATGTTTGAGCAAGAATCGGGGAAAAATATAGAAGTATACGTGGATGATATGGTGGTGAAGAGTAAGACGGTACCTTCGCACATGACGCATTTTGGCCGACACCTTCCAGAGCGTCGAGGAAGTATAAGTTGCGCCTTAACGCCTCCAAGTGTTCTTTTGGCGTGGGATCCGGAAAGTTCCTAGGATATATGATCACTCATAGGGGCATAGAGGTGAACCTGCGGTCAAGGCTATTCTGCGGCCGCCTCGGAACTCCAAAGGAGATTCGGAAATTGACCGGAATGATCGTCGCGTTGAACAGTTTATTTCTCGATCACTGACCGGTGCCGTCCTTTCTTTCAGCTTGTTGAACAAGTGGAAAGGGTTTCAATGGACCGAGGATTGTGAGTCGCCTTTCCACGGCTTAAGCTAATATCTTTCTCGGCCACCCATTTTATCTCGCCCTGAGGTGGACGAGGTTTTATTTGCTTATCTGGCCGTGGCTATTCATGCGGTGAGTCTAGTTCTTATAAAGAATGAAAATGGAGTGCAGAGGCCGGTCTACTATGTTAGTAAGTCCTTGAATGAGGCCAAGGTGCGCTATCTGCCCTTGGAAAAAGCGCTTCGGCGTAGTCCACGCCACGCGTAGACTCCTCACTATTTCCGATCTCATACCGTTGTGGTTGTTTTGACCCGCTTGCCTCTCAAGGCTGTGTTGCGTAGTGCTGATTATTCTGGCAGGGTGGCAAAATGGGGAACCATCTTGGGAGCCTTTGATGTTAAATACAAGCCTCGCACCTCGGTGAAAGGTCAGGTCCTCGCTGATTTGGTGGCAGAGTTTGCTGAACCATTGTTAGAAGAAACTTCAAAGGAAGCACACATGGGTGAAAAATCGATTGGCGTGATCACAGCCGTATCTCCCACGGCTTGGAACGTGTATGTGGATGGCGCTGCTAATCATAAAGGTTCGGCGTTGGACTTGTTCTAATGTCCCCCGAAGGAATTGTCTTTGAAAAATCTTTGAGATTGGCCTTCTCGGCTACTAATAATGAGGCTGCGTATGAAGCGGTCTTGGTAGGCATGCAAATGGTACGTAAGATGGGTGGCAAGGAAATCCATTTGTTCTCGGACTCTCAGTTAGTAGTCGGCCAAGTCGTGGGTACCATGGAAGCTAGAGATTCCGGAATGAAGGAATATTTGGCCCGAGTCAAGCGGCCACAGGCCGACTCGACTCCTTTGCCTTAGCTCATGTCTCTAGGAGTAGAAATACTCATGCAGATTCTTTGGCTACGTTGGCAACATCCTCGGCTCAAGGTCTACCAAGGGTTATTCTCGTTGAGGATTTGGTAGAACCTTCTCTTATAGTCGCTAACGCACCTCGCATCCATCTAATAAGGCTCGGTCCTAGTTGGATGGATTCGATCATATCTTTTCTCAAAAATGACATCCTTCCCGAAGACAAAGTTGAAGCAGAAAAGGTACGTCGAAAGGCGCCGCGTTTCGGTTGTCCGAGGACCGAGAAGCTATACAAACGATCCTTTTCAGACCGTATTTGTTGTGTGTACACCCCGAATCGACGTAATCATTCTTTGGAGGAATTGCATGAAGGAATTTGTGGGAGTCACACCGGGGGAAGGTCCTTAGCCCATAGAGCCCGACTCGGGGTTATTGGTGGCCTAATATGCAGAGAGGCTCGTGACTATGCCGGAAAATGTGATCAATGTCGTAGATTCGCCCCTAATATCCACCAACCCCGGAGGGGTTCTTAACCCTCTCCAGCCCTTGGCCTTTCGCGCAATGGGGCTTGGACATTGTAGGGCCATTCCCGAGAGCCGCCGGAAACAAAAGATGGCTGCTCGTAGGGACAAACACTTTCACTAAATGGGTCGAAGCCGAGCCCTTAGCCAATATCCGAGATGTTGATTCCAAGAAGTTTATTTGGAAGAATATTGTTACTAGATTTGTTATACCACATACTCTTATCTCGGACATAATGGCGTTCAATTTGACAAACAACGCCTTTAGGCGATCAGGGTGACATGGGTATCACAAATAGATACTCTACCCCAGCTTATCCTCGAGGAAATGGACCGAGGCCGAGGCCGTTAACAGGGTCATAGTCAACGGGCTCAAGAAGAGGTTGGATGATGCGAAAGGCGGATGGGTAGAAGAGCTCCCTCATGTCCTGTGGACGCATCGGACCACACCGCGCATCCACCGGAGAAACACCATTCTCCATGACTTATGGAGCCGAGGCGGTGATACCTTTGGAATCGGTTTTCCTACTGCGAAGACAAGTTCGTTTAGCCCAGAGAATAACGAGGGACTTCTAGGGAGAGATCTTGATTTACTTGAAGAACGGCGTGAGGTGCCTATGGTCCAAATGGCTTATTATCAGCGAAGCTAAAACAAGGACATGATGCCCACGTGAAGCCAAGGCCACTTGCGCCTCGGTGATCTTGTATTAAGGAAAGTTGTAGGCACTTCTAAGAACCCAGCATGGGGTAAGCTAGGACCCAATCGGGGAAGGCCCCTATCGCATTGTTTCAATAGCGGTGCATAGGGTCGTATAGGCTAGTTGACCCGGATGAACGAGTTGTACCACGTCCATGGAATGTAAATAATCTTAGAAGGTATTATTACTAATCAAATAAGCTTTTGTCAAGTAATGTTTCAAAGTTATGGCTAACTCTCGCATTTGAAGTTACAATTTTTAAAGAATCAAACGAAACTTGGTTAAGTGCAGTCCTCGGACCACAAACCTTGTGGAAATTGATGTCTTGTCATTTGTTAAATGTAACCTTAGTTATGCCGGGTCTTCCTGACCTCCTACTTTGGGAAAATTAACATTTGAAGTTACAATTTTTAATAATCAAACGTAAACTTGGTTAAGTGCAGTCCTCGGACCACAAACCTTGTGGAAATTGATGTCTTGTCATTTGTTAAACAACCTTAGTTATGCCGGGTCTTCGACCTCCTACTTTGGGAAAATTAACATTTGAAGTTACAATTTTTAAGAATCAAACGTAAACTTGGTTAAGTGCTCCTCGGACCACAAACCTTGTGGAAATTGATGTCTTGTCATTTGTTAAACAAACCTTAGTTATGCGGGTCCTGACCTCCTACTTTGGGAAAATTAACATTTGAAGTTACAATTTTTAATAATCAAACAAACTTGGTTAAGTGCAGTCCTCGGACCACAAACCTTGTGGAAATTGATGTCTTGTCATTTGTTAAATGTAACCTTAGTTATGCCGGGTCTTCGGACCTCCTACTTTGGGAAAATTAACATTTGAAGTTACAATTTTTAAGAATCAAACAGAAACTTGGTTAAGTGCGTGCTCCTCGGACCACAAACCTTGTGGAAATTGATGTCTTGTCATTTACATTACAATTTTGAAGAATTAAACGAAAGATTGCTTAAGATTTAGCTTCGGACTATGACTTTGATTAAACTTAACTTCGATTGTGTACGGATGTTAATACCTTATCGTTTATTAACTCGGATCTTACGTCTTATATCTTTAAGTATTGAGCAAATTTGTGTAAGGAATGGTCCCTGGATATTACATCCTACTAGAAACTATGTTATGCATTATAAGGGCTTAATCGTTATATGAAGTCCTCTTTCCTTTTTAATCAAGGCATTGTTCAAACGTATTAACTATGTCATCTTGTATTAAATCTTTAGTGATATACGCGTGATTATGTGGAAGTTATGATTGTGCAAGCCTTCGAGTTAGATTTTTATACTCTGAGAAACTTTTGATATGACTTAATGTGAAACTTTTGTAATAAGTACAAAAAGAGTAAAGTAAAAACAAGAGACAATCCAAGTGAAAAGTAAACGAAAGCGCTCTTCATTAATCAATTGAGTATGTATTACATATAATTCAAAAAAAAAAAAAAAAATGGAAAAAGAGAAGCCCTAAGCTAAAGTCCTATGTTGGAGGAGGATCTTCTTTGAGAGGTACTAGTGCCCTCGGTCTTTCTCAACTCCAGCCTCAAAAGGAGTCATAATCGCTTTCCTTTATCCACTTGTCGTTGTTGAAAGGACGATGGGTTCCGCCGTTCACGGCTCAAGTCCTTCTCTCGCATCCACTCCTCCTTCCTTCTCTTTATTGGAACCGAAGGTTCCGTAGGATCGTGAATTTGCCGTGGGACAATCGGAGGTAGGGCAGAAGAGTTGTCTCGGGGTAAGAGTAGCAAGAAGACCTCTTCACAATCTCCCAGATTTCTAGGGGAAGCCAAACGTTCTCGGACTTCCTCAAATCCGAAGATTGAGGAACTCCGCTACGTTTAAAGCTTCCCCCATACTTTTGACGTATTCGCGGCATAAAGCCGCGAACTCCTCTCGTCGGCCGCTCCTCGGTGGTGGCTACCCCTTCATCGAAACTTGCCTCAGCTCGCGGCTCGAAGAGAGAGTTGGAAGGAGCCGGCTTCTTCCTTCATCGGCCAGCTTTTTAAGATCCGAGCACTCCCTTCGAGCTTGGGAGAGCTCTTCATCTCTTTCATGAAGGAGCTTGCGCCGTCCTTCTATTTGGGTCTTCATGGTCTTTAAGTTTGACTCGACCCCATTCTTCTCTCTCCTCGCCCTCGCTACCTCCGAGGTCGGCCTTCTCGTTCTCGACAAGGGGCCGATGCCTAAGGTTTTCTCGGTTTCCGACACTTATTTCGAGCTGGCCGGCTACTTTCCGAGCGTCTTCAATAAACTTTTCAGCTACAAAGACCTCCCGAATAGCCCGTAACAAAGTATAATGGAGTTAGGAATAGCCAGCAAGCTTACTTATAAATATTGTTAAAAGGAGAAACACTTACCGCTTAAGTCTCTTTTTAGGGAAAGGAATAGCCGTGGCCGGCCCATCTTTTCCAAGGTCTCCATGTCCTCGGGCTGAGGAAGAGGGCGTTCTAGTGGCCTCGGCCGGGTGGTGGGCATGGCCTTGTTGAACCGCCCTTATACCGGACTGGCAGAAATGGGAGCGCCGTCCCGGCCTTAGCTCGGGGGACCAGGGCCTGGTCGGTGCTCGGCGCACTGCGCCTCATCCCCGATTTCCCAAGTTCGGCTGAACGGGCTCGCCTTGCCTTTGTCCGGCTTCGCCTGGGCCGGTGGGAGTTGTTGGCGTGGTTTCTTGGGGTCTTTAGTAGTCGTCCCCTCATCATCCCCTTCCTCTTCTTCTTGGGATCCTCGAGTGGCCGGCGCTGGCTCGGCCATGGCGAGGAGAGTGGAGGAGGTAAAGGCTGGGGGAACTTGGGACGTCCCCGTTTTCTTTTCGCCGCAACTTTGGCAGCCCCGTTGGTAAGGAGACCCTCCATTCGTCCCATGTCTTCTTCTTTGTCGTCCTCGGGAAGGGCAACTACAAACCCTGCAATTCCGCAGGTCTCGGTGGCTTCTTCTTCCTCGTCGGAAAGTACCACAACCGGTTCCCGCGAGGTCTTTCGGTGTCTTCGAGATGGAATTGATCTATCTCGTCGTCAAGTGTGTGCGAAGAAGACACCGCTCTTCCGGAATGACAGCTTGTTTGTGAGTGCACGGCAAGGGGGGGACCGTCGCTATCGCCCGGTTGTACGAATGGTGTTAGGAGCGTGGGAGGTCACGGTCGTCCAAAAAATGGGGCCGCGCTTACGTTTATCCTCTTTCGTCTTCGGTCGCCCGCAATAATGGCGTCCTCTATCTCCCCGGAAGTCTTTGGAAAGGGGGAGTACCCTAGAATAAGACGAGCAGCTCGGAGTCAGGGTCTTCACTAACGAACACCTCGAGCGAAGTACCCGGCTTAGATCCGCGACGTTGGTGACTTGACGAGGACGCACGTGTTGCTTATCCGCAAAAAAGACATCAAACAAACAAACTTGGTCGATTTATATAGAAGTTTAACAAATTTAAGTAAGTGTGAATACGCATTTCTATGTGTATGTGTTAAGAGAAGTTGTGTTGCGGGGAGATTAATCCTATGGCGTCGCACTGGATCGCCCCACCGAACCGGGCGATGGAAGCCATCGTGCCGCTTCCCGGACACGATCAAGTAGTCGTCCTTCATGCGCTTTGTTTGATTTGGGCAGACGGTGAGATTAGCCTAACGCAGACGGACCGAGATTTCATGTAATAACCTACCTTAGAGAGTTTGTGGGACTCATATAGGAACACGACATCGTGCCATGTGAGGTTTAAACCCATCTCGCTCGTTTAGAGCATCTACACTACCTAGAACTCTAAAGACGTTTGGAAGGCATTGGTCGGGGCACAACGGTGGTTGCAAAGATACTCCCTCATTACGGGTTTCATTGGTAGGGTCATCCCACCCTCTATGAAGGCTATCATAGGAATGATAACCTCTCCTTCTTTCCTAGAATCAGCCACTACGGCATTGCCGGCGCATTCTAACCCTACGTCGTCGGGAATATGGTATTTGGCTCTAAAGCCCTCCATCCCGCGGCGGTATCCACTAGACACTTGAATTTTCCCATTACAGAAAGACGATAGACTAAACTCTAAAAGGGAGAGTGATTGTAGTGATAGCCGAGGACTGTATCCGAGGAGAAAAGGTCAAAGACTAGAGAGAGCAAGAACTTACAAAGTTGAAGGTACGGGTTTCCACGGTTTTCTGCTGGTGAAGAATGATTGTTGTTGTTTTGATGGGATTGATCCCTGATGACTTAAATGAAAGCGCAAGTTCCCGAAGCGTCGGACGTGCGAAAAGGCGGCCTCGGAATTATGTCCGTCCCGCCTAAAATTTTGTGGAGTAATGAGAACCGTTGGATGCCCATCTCACCGTTGAACGTGGGGGACAAAGAGTAACTTACGCATAATAAATGCGCGCGTTTTTGAAAATAAAACCGCCAAGTGTCATCTTCGGGACGCGAAATGATTTCCACACGTGCCATCACTTATAAAGTGTGTGGAGAGGCTCCTCGTCGTATCAAAACCCTATTTTTCTCCTCGGATGTCGAAAATTAGAGTTTCGAGGGGCTATTTGTGGGGGGTAAAAAGATCTTAATAGGGATATGGGCCGTCGTTGGGCCTTACTAAGGAAGGCCGACCTGCTCTTGGGTTTAGGGCTTGTTGGTACTTTAGGTCGGCCACGCGCCGAGATTCGAGGGATCCAGCTCGATGATGTTTTTATCCCTCGACTAACACCGAGAACCCGGACTTCATGGTACAAAAGTTAGTGAATGACACGGTCAAGACCAGTGGTTAAAGGGGTGAACCCTTGAATGTCCTAGAAGCACCGATGTTGGGAAAGTGTCAAAAGTAAAGGCTGCACCTCCACATTAAAGACCCCGCACCTACCACCCCGGCCGCATTAATTTTATAGCTGACACTCGAACAGCGAAACTTGAATTCGTTGTTCGAAAGGCACTAAGAAAAGAAATATCTAGGCTAAGGGAGGAGTTGGGCAACACGTGTATAAAGTATTAAAAAAGAAAGAGTATTTAAGGGGAGATCTAGAACAAAAACGACGACGGACTTTTTGTAACCTAAAAGGAAAAAGGACAAAGAGAGAGAGATAATAGAATAGCAAATCTCGGCCTACGTCCGAGAGACCTATTTATATTACTTGTTTCCAAATACCGGCAATCTTTAGTTTGTCATTTAATCTTCACTCACTTCTAACCGCAGGTTTCAAGCCCACTCTCTACAAATTTTTATCGTTTAAGGCTATCAAGCCTGTACGTTAATCGTTTCTGGCCCACCGCGCACTTACATATACATATATATATATATATATATATATATATATATATATATATATATATATATATATAATCATATATTCAATATTCAAATATATTTGTGATATTTCTATATTTTTTACTTTAAATCAATATAGCTAAAAAATAATAATTAAATAAAATAAATCTTATATTCAATGCTCATATATATTTGTAAAAATTCTTTATTCTTTACTTTGAATCAGTATAGCTAAAAACAATTAAATAAAATACATCATATATTCAGTAATCAGAACTATTTATGATAATTTTTTACTTGAAATCAATAATACAATAGAAATAAAATTGTAACAATTGTAAACAATTTTCAGTAGTTAAAATACGCAAAATAAAACCAATTAGGATAAAATTACTTACCTCGGCTAGTTCACCACAAAGAACTTCTCCCAGCACTTTCTCTAAAATCCTTAGATCTCACCTAATAATTTATAAGCACAATTTACTTAATAATCAAATAATTTAAGAAAACCTTATAATGGTACCCGACCAAAAAAAGACTATTAAAAATATCCCATAATTATCTGCTTATCTCACTTATTCTCACACCAAAATTCCATCTATTATAATACTTTTCTATATATATATATATATATATATATATATATATATATATACATACATATACATATATATATATATATATATATATATATATATATATATATATATATATTCATTTTGCCACCATTAATGCCTTGAAAGAAAAGGCCGGTGTTATATCACTCTAGGAAGGACAACGTGGGCCATCCTTCCAAGTACTGCACCTACCTTTTTTTTTTTAAAGCCGACATCTTTAACAAAATTCACTATTACGTATAGAATTTTTTTTTATTTTTTTGACTTGTTAGAACTCAAACCTAAATCTATACTCACTAGGATTTTTTGTTTTTCTCCAAATCCATCAATTCGGTGCAGTTTCCTGGCACATACACTGTGCAGAAAACTGATCCCTCACTCGCTTAAACCTGCAACTTCAATATGCGCTCAACACTAAACCTAGAAAAATATCCAGGTACGCCGTCTAGTTTGCAAAAGATAAATCTAAACTTCTCTTTGTTTGCATCCTTAAAATTTTTGAATATTTAAATAATTTCTCTAGTCAAAATACTCGCATAAAAAAAAAAAAAAAAAAACTCTAATTCAGTCAAACCTTAGGCTCTTATCTCAAGAGTGTAGTAAAACCTTCTCTAATTCAGTCATTTGAGTAGTCTCATCTCTCAAAATATCTCCCCATATACCTTGACTTAATATGCTTATATATATATATATATATATATAGCTAGAGTTTCAACCTTATTTTATAAAAACTCCCTTATAATTATTAAATAATAAAATTAAACCCACAAAAGATTTACTTAAATACCCTTCATTTTTTTTTCCGGGTATTACAGATTATTTGTGATATTGAGATATGCTTTAGTTTTGAATAATTATTTGTAATCAGTTACTTGTTAGTTTTGAATTTTATATAAAAATATTTATTTGTTTGTTTTATCATAGATATATATACTTTTTTTTTTGTTGATAAAATCTGATAAAAAGGTTGATACGACAGACTCGGTTAATAAATGAGTTTTGTTAGGGTTGAGGAATCTTGACCTGTTTAATAATCATGTTTAGTGTTGACCTATATAGTCGGATATTCATAAGTTGACACGACACAAACTCAACATGCGAACATGAATTGCTACCTCTTTCATGCTAACCCAACTTGTTTAATATTAAGCGTGCCAAGTAAGTCATGCCGTGTCAATTTATTTTATTAACAAGTCATGTTAGGATTGAAGGGTTATGACACGATTATTAAATGAGTTGTGTTCAGATTGAGTTGTTTAGCTGAATACTACTACTACTTCAACAGAACACGACACGAATATGATACGCCAACAAATAGACACCCTTACATCTAAACATACATATAATAGTATTTTCTTTCCCTCATTTTTTTTTCTTCTCTTCTTTCATGCAACCAAACATGCAGGGACGGAGCGAGAGCTTTGAGTAAGGGGGCGGCTCTACTGTTAGTTGTGTGTAGTGGTTTTAACCTTTGACTTTGCTACTATTTAGCTGCTGAGATTTTTTTTTTTTGTGTGTCGGTAAGAACAAAATTATTTTTGTTTAGAATTTTTTAAATGATAGGGTTGTTTATTTTAAATAAAATTGGTTAATTGAGCATAATTTTTTTTTAAGTTTTACTATTGGTAAGTTTTGCTATTGAGCTAATTTTTTTGGAGCTTGTATATTTTATTTTAGATTTTAGATCTATAAATTTTTTTATAGTCATTGAAATAAGAAAAATATTAGCGTTACAAACTTTTTTTATAAATTATTGATGTAATAAGTGGTTAATAGTAATTAGTAAGTTAAAAACTGATGTGAGTGATGAGTCTATGTGCGAATCAATAAGAATTTGCTACCGAAAAAATTTGTAAAAAAGTTTGTGAGTATAGCATTATTCTTAAAAGAATCAATAATATTGTTTAAGGAAAAAAATGTAATTTTATAGAACAAAATTGCTAAAATTAGTATACATATACATATATAATAATATTAAAAAAAAATTAGGGGGCAATGTCCAAAACTAGGAACGTCTCTGCAAATATGATTAGAAATTTTATTAACTTTTATATTTCATTTTATGTTTTACCAATAAGAACTTGTCAAGTCTCTAATTTTTTATTTACTTTTTTCATTTTAAAAATTTTGACAACAAAACTTATTTCTCTAATAAAAAATATACAGTGAAATATAATAGATAAAATATAAAGTGAAATACAACAAATTTATTGAATTTTTAACAGAGAAGAAGTGGAAGTCGGAGGCCCTTTCCTTTTGGACTTCCCCAGTACCTATCTTTACATGAATTCACATGTCACATGTGCCCCAATACAGACAAAGCCACATCCACATCCACTAGTGACTCTCACCCATTCACTCACTCTACTATTAATAAAGTATAAAACTCTATCCTATTGATTTATTGACCTTAACAAAAAAGCCTAATAGTACGAAAAAAAAAAAAAAAAAAAAAAAAAAACTCTCCTCTCACTTCCATCATCCTCATCTTCATCTTCATCTATCTGCGTTGCCTAAAAGCTACCACCTTCTCTTACTTACATAACCCATTTGTTGGTTTCATATATCTTTTGAGAAAAATGGCTGACTGGGCCCCTGTAGTAATCGGTGTGGTACTCTTCGTGCTCCTCCAACCTGGGCTTCTCTTTCAGCTACCGGGTCACAACCGACAGCTGGAGTTCGGCAGCATGAAGACTAATGGCAAGGCTATAGCTATCCACACCCTCATTTTCTTTGCTATCTATGCTATCCTCCTCTTAGCCCTCCACGTCCACATCTACACCGGCTAAACCCGGTTGCCTCTCAGGGGTTTGCCTTTTCTGTTCAAGATCGATCTGTGTATGTGTTTTTCTTTTCCTCAGTTATTGACATGATACTTAATAAGTTGGTTTATCAAATTATATACAAGCACAGATCTCTTTGATTTGGAAAATGTAGCTTTTTGCTTTTGTTAATGTAGTAACTTATTATATTTACTTGGGTTAAATTGCTCTTTGCTATATAGATTACAGTTTTAACAGTGATTTTGATTTTGATTTGAGTTGAATTGATAATGATATGTCATCTCGCGTGGTGTTGAAAAATTGAAATTAGTCCAAAACCACATCCTAAAAAACAGTGAAAAGTAAAGCTTAAATCCAAAAATAAATATATATCACTCTCATTATGATTTAAATTTATATTAAATTTGTAAATCAAAAGCAATGCCGATGAAATATGGAGTAACTTTTTAGCTTTTGATTGGATGAGTTTATTTTTAGTGGACTTTTGTACTTATTTAGAGTAAATTGAGTTAAAATGATATGTCATCTCGTGGTGTTGAAATTAGTCCAAAATCACATTCTAAAAAACAGTGAAAAGTAAGCTTAAATCCAAAATTAAATATATCAATCTCATTATGATTTGAATTTATATTAAATTTGTAGACCAAAAGCAATGCCAATGAAATATTTAGTCTTGTGATTGGTAGAGTTTAATTTCGTGGACTTGTGTATTTATTTAGAGTAAACTGGGTTTGGTAATCTCTGCCTCACGTGCTAGGACTTGGGACTTGGAAATTTTGTTCCTTGGTAACTAATTAAATAAGCATACCAAACCTTAATTCCAGTGCCATTTTTGCATCCGAGGTTGAGTTTATGAACCACGGGTGAGAACTCACAGGATGAGTATGCACATGTTACATCATAGATATGATATGATTTAAATTTATATTGTTCACTTTATAATGCTTACTCTTTACGATAGAGTCAAAAATATCAATGAGTTCATTTTTTTTTTATAAAATTTTTTAACTTGTTTAGGCGGGTTTGATATCAGGTTTCTTATTTGAAGATAATGGCATTAACTATTTTAACAATTGAGTATATCAAAATTTGAAACCCACAATCTATGCATTAAAAAAGAAAAAGAAAAAGAAGAACACTACCAAACTTGTAATCATATAGAAAAAAAAAAAAACAGTGTTACACCTATTTCTGTGATAACCATTGTAGGTGAAATGCAGTCTTTATAACTAATAAGCAGTAAGAGGAGTAATGCTAAAATACAGTGTTATGTATATTTATTTTTCTTTCTTTTCCATTGTAAGACAATTAATGGAATTCTCTTTTAATGTGAACCAAACCTACTAGGCACCCGCATAACACTAAACAATGAGCCAAGTAAGGAACATTAGAGGACAAGTTACGAAGAAAGAGAAATTAGAACAACATCCCTATAGGCACCCGCATAACACTAAACAATGAGCCAAGTAAGGAACATTAGAGGAAAAGTTACAAAGAAAGAGAAATTAGAACAACATCCCTGTCCTGATGAAGAAGATTAAAAAGGGCAAAAAAAAGAAGAAGATCAAAACAAATGTGGGGTGAAAATAGTTTGGATCCAATCAACGTGATCATGAATATATGTGAATACCGATTGCAATGACCAAGATGGTGACTATGCAAAAGTATATAATGGCATGAACTAGAATGGCAATCCCGCTTGTGCTCATGTTCCCGAACTCTATCACCCTTACTCTTGCCGGTATTTGGAACAGCAACCCTGGTGACAAGAGGATGAACAAAACCACGGCGACAACGACTGGCCCCCAATCTGCACCCATCTCTCTCTCTCTCGCTTGAATTGAAAAGGAGATATATGGAGGAGACTATGGAATTTCTCTTGGGGTGTGAATGAGAGAAGACAATGATGTGCTAGCAACTAATATGTAGAAGAACGAGTGAGAGTTATTATCTTGTTGGTGAAGGAGACGGGGATGCTAAACGTAGTGAGAAGGAAGACAGTACGGGTTTAAAGGGGAGGAAAGGTATATTATGATACTGTGTTTGCTTTATGAAGATGGGTAGGAACACCTTTTATTTCATTTGCTTCTAATTGATAGTTGTTTACTACAAGGCTTCATTTCCCTCGCAAATATGCTATTTTTCTTGTAGCGTGGTGTCAGGACTACCTGTGTTTTGATTCTTTTGAATGCTTAATTCCTTGCTTGGATGACATATTTACATTAAAAGTAGAGATTAATGGGTGGAGTAGAAATATGATGAGGACCTGAAGGTTCTGAACTAAGAGACTAGAGACGTTAGGTTGGCAAAAAAATTATGTTAGCAAAAAAATTATGTTAACTTGTGTTGGTATGTAGCTTGCAGAGTAGGGATTTGGACTCATGCAGGGTAAGGATTGAGCAACAAAGTTAAGGTAGTCACTAGTGGATCATAGATATGATAAGGTTTAAATTTATGATCGTTTACTTTATAATGTTTACTCTTTACCAATGGGCCAAGGAATCAATGGATTTTTATTTATTTTAGGTTTAGTAAGAGTTTAAGTGGCGTATTTAGGAATATCTTTCATGGTAATTACTAAGAAACTTAAATTAAGCAAAATTAAATTAAAAAAAAATGAATATATAAATATCAAAAAAAGAAAAACATGCAAATATATGAAGTTTTTAAATACACAAATACACGCTAAAGAATAAAGTAAAATTTATAAGTTTATTCAACATATTCAACTTAGGCATTTAGTCGTTATATTAATCATGTTCAATAAAACATTCATGCATTGTTTTATTACATATGTAGACGTACAAAACGTAACACATAAATTCAACAAATTAAGTTAAAGACTAAAGCTAGCACTAATAGAGTAACAATTAAAATATACCAAATAAATTAAATAATGTTGTCAAACCACTAATAGTTATGATCCATTTGGATTGAGGGATAGGGAGGAGAGTAGAGTAGAGTAGAGTAGATTTAGCACAAAATTACCTTCTTTCCTTTATTCAAACATGCCATTAATTTGGTTATCTTTTGAAAATATAGATATTTTTTGTGTATAGAGAGAGCAATGTGCTTGCCAATCTTTTAGCTTATTGGGCTGTCGTTTTGTTTGTTCTGGATTGGGCTGGTCCCCTCCAATTGCCCAGCCCTTGGATTTGGGATAGAGACAATCTAAGGCCCTATTCTCTACGTGTTCTTTGTTTCAATAAAGTGTTTATTCATAAAAAAAAAAAAAAAAACCCATTAACATTTAAAACAGTAGTAGACCTCAGTCACCACGCAATGACCCCCCCCCCCCCCCCCCTTTTTTTTTTTGGGACCGAATAATCGTCGATATATTCAAGTTTCTATGCTCACTGCTCACCCCTCAAAGCCTAAAACTTTCCCAAATCCCAAATTCCACCTCCCCTCGTTACTTCTGTGGCACATAATTAATGTATTATCCCCTGCTCGTGCTGCGGCATTTGTAAGCCAAAGATAATAGGCAATTGGTATCCACCTCTATCTAAATTCTAAATATAGTGTTCACTATTCAAATAATTTATTTCGTTTTGTATTTCCCTCGCTTTAGAACATGGGTATGCTTGGTTTGTTTTGCTTTAAAGTGATACTAGCTGAAATCTTGATGATCCAAGTCATGGCTGAAAAATCTGAGGGATCAAATTTGGGTTTAAGGCTCAAATCAAGGTTAGTGCACTTGGGGTTATGGCTAGAGTTGCGGCCCGTTACCCCAACCCTGCCTTAATGCCCCTGGACTTTTGATATACATTGACAATTGAGTTGTTTGAAATTTGAAACCCACAACCAGTGCATTTAGAAAAAAAGAACACTTGAGACTTCAACAATTTGTTTGAAATTTGAAACCCAATATCAGTGATTCAGTGCATCTTTAAAAAAAGGAACACTACCAATACCAAATAAGACAATTTATGGATTTCTCTTTTAATGTGAACCAAACCTACTAGGCATCCGCATAACACTTAACAAGGAGCCAAGTAAGGAACATTAAGAGGAACAGTTACAAAGAACAGAGAAATTAGAAAAGTCACAAAGAAAAGTTACATAGTTTAGATCAATTAACGTGTATGTGAATGCCAATTGCAATGACCAAGATGGTGAGTATGCAAAAGTATATAACGGCATGAACCAGAATGGCAATCCCGCTTGTGTTCATGTTCCCGAACTCTATCACCCTTACTCTTGCCGGTAGTTGGAACAGCAACCCTGGTGACAAGAGGATGAACAAAACCACTGCGACAATGACAGGCCCCCAGTCTGCACCCATCTCTCTCTCTCTCTCTCTCTCTCTTGCTTGAAATGAAAAGGAGAAATATGGAGGAGACTATGAAATATCTATTGGGAGTATGAATGAGAGAAGACAATGATGTGCTCCTAATATGTAGAAGAACCGATGAGAGTTATTTTCTTGGTAGTGAAGGAGACAAGCTAGGATGCTAAACTTAGTGAGAAGGAAGACAATGGGTTTAAGAGATAGGAAAGGTATGTTATGGCTAGTGGGTTTGCTTTAGGAGTTGGAAAAGAAACGCTTTTTCTTTCATTTGCTTCTAATAATTGTTCACTACAAGGCTTCTTTTCCCTTGCTTTAGAGATTGATGAAGGTGGAGTCTTTATAAAAAGAAATCAAAAGAAATAAAATGGGGAAAGGAAGTGCAGGTGTAAAGGTAGTGTCAAGACTACGTGTGTTTTGAATGCTTCCTTGCTTGGATTACATCTTTAACAGTAAAAGCAAAATGAATGCATTAAGGAATGTAAGAACTAGTAAGAGTTAAAGTAAGTAGAGAGTTATTGGGTAGAAATATGATGAGGACCCGAAGGTCCGAACCAGAGATTTTAGGTTGGCAAAAAGTGATGTTTACTTTTGTTAATATGTAGCATGTAGATTGGGGATTTGGACCCATGTAGGGTAAGGACTGAGTGACAAAGTTATGCTAATCATCTAGGCAACATGAAGAACGCGTTGAAGCTATTACAAGGAAAACAGTATGCAAATTTTCTCATAAGATATTGACTGTTAAGCAAAGTGAATTGCAAATTTTCTCGTGCCATTAATCAAGTCGGAGTACTCTCATAATATAATGACATGCTATTCCTTATTCCTTCAGAGATGGAGACATGATTTTAACTTTGAGGGTCGAAGTATAACTCATTTAAAAAAAAAATTGCCAAAATAAATATAAATACTAAGAGTGTTTGATTGGAGGATTGGAAAAGTGAGAGAATAGAAAATAGAGAGGAGATAGAAAAGTGGGAGGATAGAAGAGATTTAGTTTTCTCTTATTTGTGTTTGGTTGGGAGGATGGAAAAGTGGAGAGATGCAAAACTTATTTTTTTGGTTGAGAAGAAAAATGAGAGGATGGAAAAGTAAAGTTAGTATATATTTACAATTATGTCCTCATTAAATAAAACAAAAAAGCAACACATTTTTTTAGTAAAAAAAATGTGTGTATGTGCAAACAAAAAATTAACACATTTTTTTTAACAAAAATAATTGTGTATGTGCAGGTGGACAAAAAAAGAAAAAAAGAAGAAAAGAAAAAAAGAAGAGCAACTAGACCCAAAAAAAGGGTATGAACAATGCCCATGTACTGTGTGCACATGGTGCACATGGGCATTTTGGTTAGCCCAAGTGAACACATTCCCCCCCCCCCCCCTCCAAGTTTTTTCCCTATTTTGAGAAGAAATTTTTTTAATAGGTTCTGATTCTGGGAGAAAACACTCGGACTCCAACATCTCTTTTCCCTTTCTCCCTCCCAACCAAACACCTTTTAAAAAGTTTTCCTTCATTATTTTCTCTCATTTTTTTTCCATTCTCTTTAAAATATACTCTACAAAACACACCATAAGATTCAAGGTAAAAATATACTATAAAAAGTAGACTAGTTTGCATTTAATACTAAAATTATATAAAAAAGAAAATACACAAAATAATAATGTCTAAATACATTTTAAAGTAGTCATTCATCAAACAGTAGCATTCTTTTGAATCCTAAAAGTAATCTATCATTAATTCTATATTAAATTTGGAGTATTTCTCTCTTAATGTACAAAATCAAATAGTTCATTAAAAAAAAAAAAATCATCTTTTTTGTTGTTATCAAACATAGTTTTGACAATATTTATGATTATAATGCTTGGCTTGTAGTTGTAGTAGAAACAAAAAGAATACGAATTAGTACAATTACTCTATAAAAAAATTGATAAATTTTTGATCTTTTAATCATTCCAAACCGTTTTGGCACTGTGGAGGAACGAATCTCTCCAATTATCAGGTATTGTCCTCTTTGGAAGTTGGTTCCTCAAGGTTTTGCTCAATCCCACATTGGAGAGAGACGCCTCCCACCCATGCCTTATAAGCACTTGGCCAAAGACATGAGTGTACCACTACTACAGATCGCGCCTTTTAATTTGGAGGAACGAATCTCTCAAATTATCAGGTATTGTCCTCTTTGGAAGCTGGTTCCTCAAGGTTTTGCTCAATCCCATATCGGAGAGAGACGCCTCCCACCCATGCCTTATAAGCGCTTGGCCAAAGACATGAGTGTACCACTACTACAGATCATTCCAAAGAGGACAATACCTGATAATTGGAGAGATTCGTTCCCCCACAGGCACAATTCAAAAACAAATGATGAATATTAAAAAAAAAAAAAGTATACTTCAGATCTATTATTATCCCATCAAAACTTTGAAAGGAATAAAAAAAAGGAAACAAGCATACAAACACCTAGACATGCATAGATCAAGATATTCACGTAGAATAAAAATTTCTGATGGTTGAATAAGAGATTTGAGATTCGATCTCCGCTTATACCAAAAATTGATTAGTGTCTTGGTTTGATGATAAAAAGCTATCATTAGGAATGAACGTTATAGGTTGAAACTCTCTCTAAAAAAGAAGAAGAATAAAAATAAAAAGAGCAATCTTGCTGGAAGACCCTTAATTAGTCTTTTGTTTCTTAGTTTGCCCTGATTTTTTACTTGTTAATTTTTTTTTTGTTTACTAAAGATTTTTTTTTAAAATTTTATTTTAGTGAAGGTGTTTTGTTTACTAAAGAATTTTAGATGCATAAAACACAGAAAACGCATAAACATTGTCTTATAAAGTATTTTACGTTGAAAAAGGTTTTTATTTAGAGAAAGGCCAAAAGTTTAAGTTAATTAATTTTGTTGGACTAATTAAAAAAAAAAAAAGGTTGGGGGAGCCTATTTGGGCCAGGTATGTGGCTTCATTCCCTCTAGTAAATGATGAATTCCACCGTGATTTTAATTAATTGGATCTAACATTATGTAAGAGGATGAAATGTTATATTACTGTAGTTTCGAAGTAATGAATAATTATTTGATGGGCATCAACATTGCAAGTGGTCTAATGGCCAAGCTTTGAGACAACAAGACTTAGGTCTTTGGTTTAAGTCTTTCTGATCTCCACTAATGAGTGAGTTGGTGCTCATCTTCCTTTCTGTTGCCCTGAGCGCGTAGGGGTTATCACGCTCCCCTCTTACATATTTTTTATTTTACCAAAAAAAAAAAAAATTGTTGTGTTGGTCTTTAATTAATTCTACTGGTTCTCTCTCTCCCTCTCTCTCCCTCTCTCTCTCTCTCTCTCTCTCTCTCCTGTTAATTGATTGTGGGCCTAGTCAGGAAATGGTAAGAATTGTTGTAGAATAATGATGGTGGATTATGGATTTGTGGCTGACTGGCTGGGGAGAGGGCAGACAGATTTAGATAACTTTTGAAGTCTCTTTTTCCTTGTCTCTAATGTGCAAGCCCATACCAGTACTATCGTCTGGTCCATACAGTAAGCTCATACTAAAAGCATTAGAAGTCCAATATTTTGTTGAAAACTCCTTTTTGGGCTGATCTTGGACTTCAGACAACTCGGCCCAAATTGTAACTTCAAACAAAGGATCCAATAACATGATCACAAAAACAAGGTCGATCCAAGAGCAAAGAGACAAAACGAAAATTAAAAAAAGGTCGGTCCAAATCGGAAATATATGCATGTATGCCTCTCTCTTTCTTTTCTTTAGCACTCAACAAAATGTCACGGACACAACTGTGAACTATGTACCAATCAATCATAAGAAATTCTGCAATAAACCGGATTCTAATACTTTTAAATTACTCTTTTGATTTTTCGACCATATACTTTTTATCTACTTATTTTATATATATATATATATATATATATATATATATATATATATATATATATATATATCATACATAATTATAATTAAACACTGCCGACCAAAGCGAGGAAAGATGCCACGTGATGCCAACCACTAGGACCATGGTGTGTAGCTATCAGAGGGGCGTCGAATCTAATGCTCTAATTTTGCCGATTTCGAACCATTTCTTTTGTCCCTTCAACACTCCAATTTGTCTTCGTCAATTCTCTACACGCAACTCTATTCCTCTTTCCAAAACTTGTTATTTTATTTTATTTTTATTTTTTTTATAATGTTTCTACTTTCTGTCGTACACTTCTATTGGATTTTTATAATATTTGGTATAATTATTGTTTAAGCTTTGATTCTGTATCGTTAAATTTGTAACAAGCTATTTTACACAATTTTATATACATCCAAAAATAAGTTGAAGTTGTGACTTAAAATCACAATTTTTAACTTTAAATCGTGATTTCAAGTCACAATTATAATTGTTTTTAAGGATATATGTAAAAAACTGTATAAAACAGTTTATATGTAACAAACACAGCTCGGTTTTATATTCTATACCCTCCTACTAGTCCCCACAACAGGACACACATACCCGGTCACCAACTTTATATACTAGTCTGTTTGAGTATCTTAAACACGCACAAACTTTGGAAAAGAGGAAAAGGTGAATAAGGGATGGCAGATTGGGGACCGGTATTGATAGCAGTGGTGCTATTGACACCAGGGCTGCTGTTCCAGCTGCCTGGCCACAGCCGAGTGGTGGACTTCTGCAACATGAGGACTAGCGGGGTCTCCATAATGGTCCACACCATTATCTTCTTTGGACTCATCACCATCTTTCTCATTGCCATTGGTGTTCATATCACCACCGGATGGTCATTGATCATTTCATACCATCCTTTATCTCTTCATTTCTCGGATGCTTGCATTTCATTTTTCTTTTTTTCTTTCATCTTTAATTTGTTCATTGAAAACGTAGCAGCTAGTTAGTATGAATCACAAGAGATGTAAAGTTGGAATGATAAGATCAATTACAGTAAAATGTTTGCAGGGTAGTTAAGAGTTTCGAGTAAATTGGCTTGGGCTGCAATTATGCAGTGGCGGCTCCAGGGATGTTTCTCAGGTGTTCTTGGGTGGGCTGGTTCTGTTACAATTTTTTTTTTCTTCAGATTCTTTGTTACTATTTTTTCTTTTTTTAGATTTTAGTTCAAAATTTTTTTAGCCTTTTTTTTTTGCTTGAAAGCAATGTTATGAATACCGTTTTGGACTCTGTTTCAGTTTGTTTAGTGGAACAAATATTTCGGTACCGATCTATTTCAACATACCGTTTTCGGGTGTTTTGGGGTTTTTAACAAAAAAAAAAAAATTTTTAAAATAATATATATTTATATATTTTTTTACAACATAAAATTATTAATCCAAATAAGTAAACCTCAAAAATAAAACAAATTATTTAGTTTTTCTTTTTTGACACTCAAATCATTTAGTTATTACGTAACAATTATTGTTTTAGAATATTAAAACATAAATATATAATTAAATAATGAAAAACAATAACTAGAAATAGTAAAATAAGAGTGTATATATGTATATCATATTGGGAAGATGCAAGACTCAATAAATAAGTTTGAAATCAAAATTTTTTGTCAGCTTTTTGAGTTTTGTCATTTCCAAAGCTTTGTCACGTGGGTGGTGTCAGCAAGCTAAAAGTCTAAAAGACAAACTAAAGAAAAAACTTGACAAAGCAAAAATTAAAGTAAAAAAAGAAAGAAGAGGCAGACCAGCAGAGCGTTTAAGATGAAGCAAAGAAGAAGAAAATGAAGAAGAAGAAGATGGAGGAGAAGGGGTAACCTTTGCGATAACTGGATTTGTTTTTTATGCATTCGACGTAGGTAATGACATAATGTGGCGCCGCCACTGCAACTATGTGCTTCCGCTGGTTATAGATAGAAATGCTCAAGAATATAAAAAGACAATGTGAAAAGTAAAGAGGCATTAGTTCCATCAATCATAGCTACTCTTTTTCCTTTTTGAGAATAATCATGGCTGCTTGGCTCGTGTTAGATTCGGATTAGGCAAAATGATCCCAATACATGAAGAATCTGAGTCTATACTGCTATAGTGTGTTTATACTGCTAAGTTGGTTGTTGTTTCTCTGTTCAATGAAATTTCGCTTAATCAGGTGTCTTCACTGGTGTGGCTACTACATGTAGCAAAAAATCTGAAACATGTTCACATGCCCCTTTTTTTATTCTTATTATTTGCAGCTAATAGAACTTTGTATTGTCCATATTATTTTCTTTAGGAAACAGATCCTTTGTTTTAAATTTTTGTAGGGAAATGTTCAAAGATGCCTTACGGATATTGGTTTAAAAACTAGTTTTAAAAATATTTTATGGGAAAATGATAAAAAAATTAATTATTTTGACATCTTTTTATATTTTTTATGAAAGTGGTGTCAAATTTTTTTTAATATGGTTTATTAATAATTGTCCTAAGGGCACCTATTAACATGTGACCAATTTTTGTATTCCACTTTATGTTCCACTAATCAAAATTTGCTGTATTTGATTGCTACTAATGACAAGTTAGCACATCCTATTTTTCAAATTTGTTCTAGTGAAGAGTTAAGTCTAGAGGCTCCAGACCAAATCAACAAATTACCACCCTCCATATAAGAGGAGGAGGTTTGCCAAAAGATATAATTAAGTTAGTTAAAATTCTAATATGATTTACTTTGAAAATTTGGGTGTATGTGGAATAAGCGGCAAAGTTAGAATTTCAGTTTAGGCAGGACGAGATTAAAACCAAAATTAAAAAATATTAATAACAAAATAAAAAATAATTGTAAACTAATGTAATTGTTGTATAAAATTTAAGATGCATGTCTTAAGCTAGTTATCCAAGGCAATATGTTGAACTGCTGAAAAATTATTTGGATAAAACTATTCGGATTTATGAGTTTTGGCTAATTTCATGACAAATTTATTTGTATTTGTTTGTTTTATAATTGTAATGTAATTTGTGAAAATAAGGGTTGAAGGTTGAAGTTTCTGTTCACTGTGCAAGAATGAAGACTTCGATTGTGCAAGGATCAAGCTCGGTTATGCGAGCTTAGATAGAAACTCTTGGTAGAATCTTGTTGGACACTTGGTCAACCAAGTCTTATTATGGAAATTCTAAGATTCGCTTCCACTATAGTTTGTGCAGTCACCTGATCAAGCAAAAAATCTACATAAGTGAAATCCTATTTACACCCTAATTTTGTGAGAAGGAAGACGACCATAGAAAAAAAGAAAAGAAAAGAAAAACTTAAAGAGAGCATTTTCTTTATCTTCCAACCCTCTCCTATTGATCATCCTTGAAAGGTTGAGAACTCTAGAAAGATCACCTTCATTGTGTAGGAAGAGCTGCTAAAACCACGAAGGCATTACAAAATTTTCAAGGATTTGGAGTGACTAAGAGATTGGTTTTGCAATTGATGAATAGTTTTGTGGCATCAAGTGGTTATGAAGGAACAAGGCAAGAGTTTACAATTGTTAGCAAGAGAAAGGAGTGTCTAAACACTTCTACATTGAAGTATTGTGAGTATAGTCTATACCACAACAACCTTGACAGTGGATTTAATGATTTGGGCTTGTCCAACAATGTGTTTTTACAGTTTTGGATTTTCACTCCATGAAAAAATACATTTATATGTGTACGTGTGTTCATAATTTATCCATGAATATTGTTGTTCTTGAAATTAATTACTTGGATTTGATTTTGATTAACTTTCTAAATTACGTAGTAAGTCGTACTTGGGGGACTCTAAACAATGTTTTTCAATTATTTTAAGAGGTTTGGTTTACTATTGTAGAATTTATTTCTTTGTATTAGTCTTAACCGCTGTTGTCATGGATAAAGTTGTGTGTGAATATACTTATAATGGTGTTAGAGCACTAGCAATGGAGGATGTAAAAAAAACACCTATTTTACATACTCAAACACTACTTTATTATTATTATTATTTTTTGAGAAACACACACACACACACACACACACACACACACACACACATATATATATATATATATATAGGGGAAGGGGATGAGAGAAAGAAATACACTCACACGCCAACACCAAAACTGCATGCGGCAGTTAGTGTCGCGGAGTAAGTGATAAACCTCTTCTCAATATCACACCTTACCGATGTGGGACGACTCAACAACACTGAGTATCTTTTTTTTGAGAAACATACACACACACACACACACATATACACACTCAAACACTACTTTATTTATTTTACCATCTCATTTTACAACTTACCTAATATCCCAGTTTTTATTTTTACATACAATTCATTAAAATAATATAAACTATACCAACAAATAATATAAAAAATAATACTACTCTTCCATCTTTCTACCTTTTTGTCTTTCTCTCTCTCTACCAAACCCACACACTACTTAAAATAATAATATTTAAGTTTACCACCAAGCTACAGTAGCTTTTTAATCTTTACAACTACATACCCCAATGGAGTGAGTTTTTAATGAATTTGGTTTTAAAATAGCAACTTGGGGGGTTTTACACCCCCCAATGCTAATGCTCTTAGTCTTGTAAATGTGATATGATAATTTTATAGTTGTAATCTTTAGTAATTTAATTGATAACAATTTTTTATTATATAATAACGGGAAAAATCATATAATAATCGGAAAAAATTACTCTTTTACTAATTCTAATGTATTAGGGTGCATAATAGTAAATTTAGATATATTACTTTTTTCATTCACTCATTCTTTTTCTTAACCAACAAAAGAAATATATACTTATTTTTCCATCATTCCACTTTTTTATATCTTTTGTTCTAAGCACACAGTGAAAGGCATATATCTTTTCTATCCTCCAAACCTTTTCCATTCTCTTGACCAAACAAGCCTTATGTCGCTTTAGAATTTAGATACTATCACAAGAGCCTTCAAGTTGCAACTTGCAACATAAAATTCTTCATTCTAAGAATCTTTCAACCATAAATTTTCCTTTATAGTACTTTAGATACCATCACAAGAACCAACATTGCAACAAGTTGCAATATAAAATTCTTCTTTTTAAGAAGGACAAAGTTTAGTTACAAAATTGGTTGTAGCCTTAGGCTACAAATTCACTCAATAAAATAAATATTACTACATATTTTGAAAATCTAACCGTTGAATTGCATGTTCTTTACATTCTTAATACACATGTCAAATTTTGTGGCAATTGAATATTATTTACTATATGATTTATAAACTTATATTTTATGCATAATTTTAAATTACAAAAACTTGCAGTTTAAAAAATTTATTGATGACATAGCTATTGATCTTTAATTTTTTTGAAATTTTACAAGCATGAAGGATATAAGAAGAAGATGTAATCTAATGGTGGATTTGTAAAAACTCAATTTCAATAAAAAGATATTGAATAAAGTTGTAACCTGAGGCTACAACAAATTTTGTAGCTAAATTTTATTCTTTTAAGAAATCTTCATCCATAAAACTTCCCTTAGTTTAGGTACTATCACAAGAGCCTACAAGTTGCAGTCAAAATTCTTCATTTTAAAATATTTTCATCCATAAATTTTCCTTTATAGTACTTTTGAATCAGATACTAGCAGAGCCGACAAGTTGCAACACAAAATTCTATACGGTACAGTCACAAGGCAAGTTTCAAAGAATGAATGCCAATTATTTCAACTGATTAAAAAGAATAGATTTTTGTTATAAAAAAATTATGATATTAAATACTAGTTAAATATTATTTAAGTGATAACAAAAAAGCTCCATTTAAATAAATCGCCTTAGGACTCCAAAATTTGTTGGCGGTCCTTGTTGCATGGCGAGTACATCATTCTATTATTATTACAAGTGTTTTTGGCCACAGAAGATATCACATCAGTCCAATAAGAAACTAAAGATATCCAGACACAAGTAGCTATATTGAGAGTACCTAATAGAGATGGGGCATACCCTGTTGGAGTGGAGTGGCGTAGTTGATACCCTGGGTGTAAAGCTCCAGTAGTTCAGTTCCAAAAGATGGTGATGGTAAGTCAGGGATCATTGCTGCCATCTGAAGCTATAACACAGTGACAAAAGATTAGCCAGACTACATAACAATTGGTAAAGTTCTTGAAGGTTTGTTTCTTTATTTACCTCTTCCATGAAAGTTTTCTCTTCACTGAGCTGTTTTTCCTGGGTGTGAAGCTCCTGTAGTTTAGTTCCAGAAGATGGTAATGCTAACTCAGCGCTTTCATTGATCATTGCTGCCATCTGAAGCCATAACACAGACGCAAAAGATTAGCTAGGTTACATAACAATTGGTAAAGTTCTTGAAGATTTGTTTCTTTATTTACCTCTTCCATGAAAGTTTTCTCTTCACTCAGCTGTTTTTCCTGGGTGTGAAGCTCCAGTAGTTCAGTTCCAGAAGATGGTGATGCAAAATCAGGATTCTCCATGATCATCGCTGCCATCTGAAGCCATAACACAGACACAAAATATTAACCAACTTACATAACAATTGGTAAAATTCTCAAAGATTTGTTTCTTTATTTACCTCTTCCATGAAAGTTTTCTCTTCACTCAACTGTTTTTCTTGGGGGTGAAGCTCCAGTAGTTCAGTTCCAGAAGATGGTGATGCAAAATCAGGATTTGCCATGATCATTGCTGCCATCTGAAGCCATAACACAAACACAAAATATAAGCCAGCTTACCTAACAATTGGTAAAGTTCTCAAAGATTTGTTTCTTTATTTACCCCTTCCATGAAAGCTTTTTCTTCACTCAGCTGTTTTTCCTGGGTGTGAAGCTCTTGTATTTCAGTTCCAGAAGATGGTAATGCTAACTCAGGGCTCTCATTGATCATTGCAACCATCTAAAGCCATAACACAAACGCAAAAGATTAGTTGGATTACATAACAACTGGTAAAGTTCTTGAAGATTTGTTTCTTTATTTACCTCTTCCATGAAAGTTTTCTCTTCACTGAGCTGTTTTTCCTGGGTGTGAAGCTCCTGTAGTTTAGTTCCAGAAGATGGTAATGCTAACTCAGTGCTCTCATTGATCATTGCTGCCATCTGAAGCCATAACACAGATGCAAAAGATTAGCTAGATTACATAACAATTGGTAAAGTTCTCGAAGATTTGTTTCTTTATTTACCTCTTCCATGAAAGTTTTCTCTTCACTCAGCTGTTTTTCTTGGGGGTGAAGCTCCAGTAGTTCAGTTCCAGAAGATGGTGATGCAAAATCAGGATTTGCCATGATCATTGATGCCATCTGAAGCCATAACACAGACACAAAATATAAGCCAGCTTACCTAACAATTGGTAAAGTTCTCAAAGATTTGTTTCTTTATTTACCCCTTCCATGAAAGCTTTTTCTTCACTCAGCTGTCTTTCCTGGGTGTGAAGCTCTTGTATTTCAGTTCCAGAAGATGGTAATGCTAACTCAGGGCTCTCATTGATCATTGCAGCCATCTGAAGCCATAACACAGACGCAAAAGATTAGTTAGATTACATAACAACTAGTAAAGTTCTTGAAGATTTGTTTCTTTATTTACCTCTTCCATGAAAGTTTTCTCTGCACTCAGCTGTTTCTCCTATTCAACATAGCGGATAAGGTTAGAAAGATTACATACGAAGAAGTAGAGTAGTGAATGGGATAAGCATGTCTAAATCATTGGTATGATGGTATCACCACACTCCAATTAACTACATACTTTTCTACACCACTTACACATAAACACGCATCACTTTTACAATCATATAAAAATCTTTATTTATTTGTTTATATACATACTGCTCTATAAAATTCTAAAAACAGAATTATGTTAGAAATATAGTTCCTTCCTGTATTCAAACTTTGTAATTGTAGTGATACTTTCGCAGTGTAAACTGGGATGCACGGACGTGGCGGGACGCGGCGACGCGCAAGGGACGCCACCGCTCGCGCGTCCGTGCAGCGTTCGGCCGCGTCGGCCACGTGTACTCATCCTTTTCCAGCCGACTCACGCCGACGCGGCGTAGACTTGGCGCGATTTGCGCTGACTCGGCGGAATCGCGCCGAATCGGGCTGTATCAGCCGTATCGAGCGATACCGGCGAAACCGCTGAAATTTTCGGTTCAGCCCGAAACGACCGATTCAGGCCGAAATTCAAAAAAAAAAAAAAAAAGGTGCGAAACGCACCGTATGAACTTAAATCTAACCCTACTTCAGCCAAATCAGCCCACTTCATTCTCACTTCACCAAAGCAAAAAAACTTCAGCCGTGCTCTCTCCTCTCTGCCTCTCTGCTGTCTCTGCCTCTCAGCGGTGTGCTCTGCCCTTCATCTTTGCCTTCACTCTTTGGTCTTTGTCTTCAAGCTTCAACCCTTCACTCTCTGCCTTCACTCTCTCCGTCTCCCCTGTTGCAGTGCCGAAAATCCAAGTCTTCATTCTTTCAATCTCTCTCATGCAGTCTCAACTCTCTCTCACGCATTCTCAACTCAGGTATTGATATTAATAAAGTTTTCACTTTCAATCTTAGTTTGATTTGTGATTTGTGAATTTGTGAATGTGATTTGTGAATCTTAGTTTGTGAATCTGTGAACTTGTGAATTTCTCAAAGCATTCTCAACTCAGATTCTTAGTTTTATTTAGTTAATAGTTATTATTTGTGAATTTGTGAACTTGGTTTGATTTATTATTAATTTATTTAGTTAATAGTTATTAACTTATTATTTGTGATTCTGTGATTTTTGAACTTGGTTTGATTTATTCTAAATTTATTTAGTTAATAGTTATTATTTGTAGGTTAAATTGAATTTATTGAATTTGCAATGGACGAAGTTACTAGCACAGAAACTTCACCTTCGTCTAATCAAGAAGTGCCAAATGATGAATCTTCTCTTTGGCAGTATGTGACTAAAGTAGAAAAACCAGCTGGTGCATCTGTTAAATCAGGGGGAAACACATACTTTAAGTGCAATTATTGTGGTGTAGTTTATATGGGATCTTATTCTAGGGTTAAGGCTCATTTATTAAAAATTCCTAATAAAGGAATTAAACCGTGCCCTAAGGTGACACCGAGTCATAGGTTGGAAATGCAACAAATGCATGATCAAGTTGAGAATGATAAGTTAGAGAGAGAACGAAGAAGTCAAATTCCCTTACCCCCACCTCCCCCAGGCCGTGGGCCTATACCTATTTCCCAATTTCGGAGACATGAAAGGAGTGATAGTACAAATTCGATTGATGGTAAAAGGAGGAAGGTGGCTGTGAATAATACTTTGGAGAAAGCATACCAGAATAATGCTAGACATGAGTTGGATAGTACAATTGCTAGGATGTTTTACACCGCTGGGCTTCCGTTTAATTTTGCAAAGAACCCATATTATCGTAATTCCTATGCATATGCTGCTACTCATAGCATTCCGGGTTATGTTCCTCCTGGATACAATGCTTTGAGAACAACACTTTTGCAAAAAGAAAGAGCTCATGTTGAAGGACTTTTGAAACCAATTAAGGACTTTTGGCTTGAAAATGGTGTAAGTATAGTTTCTGATGGATGGTCTGATCCACAAAAAAAGGCCTTTTATTAATATTATGGCTGTATCAGATGGGGGTCCAGTGTTTATAAAGGCAATTGATGGGTCAGGTGAGTTCAAAGACAAACATTATATTGCTGGGGTGTTGAAGGATGCTATAAAAGAGATTGGACATGAAAAAGTTGTCCAAGTCATCATTGATAATGCTAGTGTGATGAAGGCTGCTGGATCTCTTATTGAAAGTGAGTATCCTAAAATATTTTGGACACCCTGCGTTGTCCACACTCTCAATCTAGCTTTGAAGAATATTTGTGCAGCAAAACACACTGAAAAGAATGAAGTTACATATGAGGAATGTAGTTGGATTACACGTATTGGTGATGACGCATCCTTCATACGTGTTTTTATCATGAACCATTCAATGAGGTTGACAATGTTTAATGAATTTTGTCCATTAAAACTGCTCCAAGTTGCTGATACTAGATTTGCTTCGGTTGTTGTAATGCTAAAAAGGTTGAAGTTGATAAAAAGATGCCTTCAAGCCATGGCTATTAGTGACCAATGGGCTTCTTTTAGGGAGGATGATGTTGGAAAAGCTCAAAAAGTGAAAGATCTGATTCTAAGTGATCTTTGGTGGGATAATATTGATTATATCCTTGAATTCACAGCACCTATTTATGATATGCTACGAATAGCCGACACAGATAAGCCTTGTCTTCATCTTATATATGAGATGTGGGATTCAATGATAGAGAATGTGAAAGGAGTAATATATCGGCACGAAGGCTTGGAAGATGATCAGCATTGCTCATTTTGGAGTGTGGTGTATGATATACTCATTGATCGATGGACTAAAAACTGTACACCATTACATTGCTTGGCTCATTCCTTAAATCCTAAGTAAGCACATTTATTTTCTATTTTCTTTAGTTCCCCCTTCTAGTAAAACACACCTTTCATTTATATTTGTTTTTTAATCTTTAACTCTAGGTATTACTCCATGGAATGGCTTTCGGAGAATCCAAAACGCATTGCTCCACATCGAGATTATGAAATTTCTAAGGAAAGGAGCAAGTGTTTAGATCGATACTTTGAAGATGGGAATGAATTAAGTGTGGTGAAGTTTGAGTTTGCAGCATTTTCAGGAGGGAGGTTTCCTTCACTAGCTGCCTTGACAGATAGGTGGGTCTTACAACCTTTGGTTTGGTGGCAATACCATGGCACCACATTTCCAACTCTTCAAACCCTTGCCCTTAAACTTCTTGGACAACCTTGTTCATCCTCATGTGCTGAGAGGAATTGGAGCACATACAAATTCATTCATTCCTTAAAAAGAAACAAAATGGCTCCTGCACGTGCTGATGATTTGATATATGTGCATTCTAATCTTCGACTCTTGTCAAGGCGCAATGAGGAGTACATACACACAGTAACAAAGATGTGGGATATTGGAGGAGACTCTTGGAATGAGAGCGACATACATGGAGGAGCTGGAATTCTTGAGAGTGCAACCCTTACTCTTGATGAGCCAGAGTTGGAGGCCATAGTTATTGGGAATGTTAGCACTAGTGCTACTACTAGTGAAAGTGAAGTTCGAAGTGAATCTATTGATCTTGATGATGAAGATGTTGGTGTTTGATTGTCTTGTTGATTGTCTTTTATTTAGTTTTAGTTTCAAACTTATGAGTTGTATTCTAATTTCTGAATATCATGAAATGTTTTAGTTTCAATCTTGTGGGTTGTATTTAATTTATGAACATCATGTTTTAGTTATTATCTACTATTACTCTTAAATTTGGTATATGTTTATATAATGTGAAAAAGTATGCTTAGTAATATATTAAAAATATAAATAAAAATATTTAATCGCCGAGTCCCGCCGCACCCGCACCCACCTTTTTTAAAAATTGCCAAGTCCCGCACCCGTGCTTCATAGAGTGTAAATCTCAATAAACAATTTTGTCTGGAGTTTGAGTTTTATTAAAACGCAACACCAACTCTAAATGTGTCAGAGAAACAAAATCCTAGTAGTCATGTCTGTCATGCACAAATAGGAACTAAGGTGAAATTCAAGGGACACTTGAGACTTGACTGAGTCTTTCTAGCATCATTCAATGAGAAACAAAACATGGAATAGAATAACTACCAATTCCAAATAATAATAATTATTAGTAACTACAAGAGTGTTAGGAATAACAAATTACAATTTAATCAAACAAGAAGATATATGAAGTATTTCTAACGTATTAAGAGGAGAATAGTGCGTAATAGTACTCATTTGTCACAAACTTGCAGAAGTTAAAATAATTATAATGACTACCAATTATGAACAAAGATTCGTTTGTCACAAACATCTTTTCTACTATTGAATACTTAGGTTATTTGCAAAACCCACCTCATCCCCCGAATTGGAAATTCATGCCAATAGTAAACTTTGATCAATGCTTCAAGTTACAATGTGATGCTACTCATGTATTAGCTAAAAACATTCTTTAGAGAGGAAGATAATAAGATCGAATTTTAGTGACTAGCTACATTTTTGTATTGGGCATCATTGAATAGCGATTAGCTTTATCATATAATTACTGAAACATTCTCTCCATTAATAAAATTTCTTTTTCTTATCTGTTAAAAAGAATGTAAAGATTTCTTTTTAGTTTTTCACTTTTTAGGTTGGGGGAGGAGGAATAAGGAAAACAGGGCTTGAAGTCAAATGGGTACAATTAGTCAAAACTCCAGCATAATTAAATTTCCAGCCCTTAACCCCCCTCCCTCTATCCATAATCCAAAGTTTTAAAATCTCTCTCACTTAAATCCTAAATGTTCTCAGTTAACTACATGACAATATCAAGTTGGCTTTAATACCATTTGTCATTACCTAAGGGAGCGCTATATCTGCATTATGCCCCAAAAAGCATTAGTTATAATTGGGGCTCATCTTAATCACATGAATAGCCTAAATGGATCTAAAGTACACGTTAAATGCAAAACTTAGGACATGTTGGTGTTGCACAAACTCGTACAATTCAATCCCCACAACCTGGAGTATCACAAAAACTCTATAACAAATTTTTATTTTTATGCTACTTGGATGACACCTCAGCACTACTAGTTACTAATCACGGCTTTAACTATTTCACTGATATATTTATTGGGGAAAAAATTAGTAATTAACAGATAGCTTGTAAGAATTCACCTTATGCAATCTGGTTTCAATATGTAAGGCATCCAGTTCTTTCTCTAGTCTCGTGAGCTCTATCATGTTTAGCTGTTTAATGTTTTGTGCTTCTGATTTCCTGCCAATAGCACAAAATAAATGCAAATTAGCTGGGTTTTATTGGAGCGCATCTAGATGATTCCTCAAATATGTCACGTAACTTACTGAGGAACATAGAATTTGTGCATATGGCACTTTAAGAGAGGACCCCGAAAGATTTTACCTTTGAATCATTTGCAGTAGGTTAGCTTCTGTCTGATGATCAGAACATTCAGCATCACAATTCTACATGATGGGATGTTATTGAATAAGAAAGAAATTTCATTAAAAAAATAATCATCAAAACATTAAAGAAAGATTTTAAAAAGTTAATAACCACAGATGACTAGAAAATAAAAGCCCAGGAAACAGAGGAACACCTATTAGTTTGCACACATCTATACAATATATATAATAATTGAAGTATTGCATTTAATTTTGGAAAGCTCATGTTGCACCATCTCATCATCTATATCACTCATTTGACTTCAAAAATTTTCCTTTTTTTAATATTAAATATAAAGAAATATTAATATCTAAGAATAAAGGTTAAGTAATTAAGTTTGCTAATCTTACACTTCTTCCAATCCTTCTTCTCCATTTCTTAACTCTTCTTCTTTCTCATAATTAACTTTCCTCCGATTCTTCGTCTCCATTTTTTTGACTCTTCTTCTTCCCATCTTATTTTCTATAAATTTCTTTTTTATTATATTTTTTTATTCATGTACATATTTCTCCTATTCATTAATTCTATGTTTTTTCTACAACAAAAACAGTGATTACTCTCTCATTGTGTTCGATTTTTTTTTTCTTTTTTATTGGTGGATTTATTATTGGCAATGTCATCTTTGCGGTGAATTTCTGATTCTTTTTTAAAGCTTTGTTTTAGGTTGATACATTTTAGCGTTTTGATTTCCCATTACCGGTTCTCTCTTATAAATTTGGTTTAAATTTAATTAGTTTGGGTATATATAATTTGAGTTTATGTCATAATACAGACAACTTGGCTATGTAATTAAATGTGTCTACCGATGGATTGTTACAAATTCCATCTCTTATGGCTTTAACCACATTTTAATTTTAGGTTTTGTTATAAATTTTTTAGATACTTTTTCTCTGTTTTGGATCTTAGGCAGAGAAAGTTTGGATTTTAACGTGTCATTGTAGTATTGTACCTTCTTTCAATGCACAGCATCTTCCGTAAATCGACATGGGATGTTGCCATAGAAAACCAAAAAAATGCTACTAATTGTTGTGCCAGTGAAGGTCAGATACCATCTTGTTAGGCAAGAGTAATGTCTATGCGTAAAATAAATTAAAAAACATTATTAAAAAAAGAACAGGGTGAAACCAATAATTTAGCAGATCTTCAATATTCACAACGCTCTGTGATTATAGTACTCAAAAACCCCCACCTAGAGAAACCCATAAATTTATTCTCCTTGTGTGACTTGCACAAAAGTGAAAAACTCATTTCTTTCTTTCATACTTTGGTGTGGGCGAAATGTGTTTTTGGCTAAATTCCTCGTACTCTTTCCTGTTTCAAATTTCAATGTCTCTCTCTCTCTCTCTCTCTCTCTCTCTCTCTGTATATTGTTCTCTTTTTGAAATTAAGCTTCACCATTATGCATGGGTCAGAATCTCATTGTAACACATGTAAATGAAAAAAACGTTTTTTGAGCTAGTAATTCAAGATTTTCCTGGATTTAAATCCGAAAAAGCGACATGGTAGCACTGGGTTAAAGCTGAAGTTACAATTTTCTGGGCTAGAAGTAGAGACCTTTAAAAACATGGAAGAGATGGCTACTATCTAGTCTTCTTTTATAATAGTCAAAAAACTTTGCATAGAACTGGTAAATCTTGACTAACCTTTTTTTGATCAGAACTATTGCAGACAACAACTTTTTTGCTTGCATGTCTCCTGTAACGCTCAAGGAGTTTTCCTATACTGTAGCACAAGGAAAACATGATATTAATATGACTTAAAAGGAAAATTCTTAGTTTACATCGTAATATCAATTTAAATGTTAAGCATTGATACACCATGTTAAATATACTAGTATGGATGCGAAAGCAAAAACATAAAATATAGAATACAATAACATACGAGGGTTACATGATTCAGCCTAATGACCTACATCTACAGAAGAAACTCTAAAGGGCTACATCAATAATATATTAGAGTGCAGTACAAATCCTGTATTACAATAAACTATAGCATGTGTATATATAATAGATTAAACCCTAGACTAATAGACTTTTAGTACAAGTAGGGGACTTGGCTTGCACATAAAGTAAAATTAGACTTCGGTTTATGCTAATGGGTTAATATATTTCTAACAGTAAGATCCACATTGTTTCTAAATAAATGTGGACAATATTATACACTTTCATTGTCCAGTTTACAATGTAAATTTTACGTTGATAGTACAATGTAAACATATAGTAATTGTCTATAACTTGAATATGATAACAATTAATTCAGCAAATACAATGATAAACCAGTAACATCTATTGTGAACTGATGTCACGTAATGTACTTAAATATTGCCAAAGAGAAAACTCAATTTCAGAGAGAGCTTGCGGAAAATTGCCTTTGTTACAAGCCAAGGACTTGGAACCTAAGGTTAGTAGCAATATTAACTCCTAATCATTTGTTAGGCTTTGTTGTATTGCAGTGATAACGTAGATACCCAACAGTAACACGATGGAAGGATTCTTATACATCTTGGAAACTTGAACTTTGCAATAACACGATGATGGAGGGGTTCTTTTACATGTTCATCTTTGTGTGATAATTACGCTGGTTGACATCGCTAGTAGATTATATCATTATTATAGCTTTATTTTTTAATACCATAGAGAGTCTATAGATACAAATTTGATACTTAATAATATGATAGATTGTTAGCGGCAAATAAAAAATTAATGTCAATAGTAATCTTAAATGAGAACCAATTCAAGCTTGCCTATTCAATTTTTATAAAAAAATGTTGTCAAACAATGGATGGGTATGACAGGAACAAGAATTTAAGCAAAGACTAAAGAAACTAAGCAAATCTATCCTCACTGCACTGTATCATAATGTGCTTGTATAATAAAAATTTCTACTAATTTGAGTAATTTTCATCCTTGGGATGCACAGGATAGATGCCGGGTCGTGTTGTGATGATGTAGACATCATGTCTTGCAATCTCTATTTAACCTATCATAAAGGCAAAATCGTCATTTTAGAACAAAGGAAAAAATTGTAATTTTGACTTAAGAACTTAATGCAAAATGAACCTAAAATTCCTTACTATCAAAACGATATATCAAGTTCTTAAATAGGACCATTGAATTGCAAGATATAGAGCCATATCAAGGTTTAACAATTACTACACATTCCTGTTATTAAGACTAAACACCTATTATTGTGATTAATTTGTTATGGTTGGTCCTATAAAATGATTAATTATGATTGATTATTTATCATAAATCCCATCGGTTTAGGCTTAGGACAAATTTATAAAAATTAGCATAGAAAAAAATTAATTCTAGTGGATAATTGGGATTTTTTAAAAATATTTTTACTTGAGTTTCTTAGAAATAAGACTTTCAATTAAAACATTAAAGCTTCTAAATATCCATTAGCATTGTCTGACCCTAAAAGGTTTTTTATTTATTTATATTTTCTTTAAGTCTCAAGTTGAATTTATCTCAAAGCTGATAAAAAACTGAAAATGTATAAGTTTGAAGTCACTAAGGGTCCGTTTGGATATAACTTATTGTTGAAAATTGAAAATACTGTAGCAAAATAATTTTTAAATGTATAAATAGTACCGTGAGATCCATTATTAATATTTTTTTCAGTGCTTGTGGATCCCATGAATAGTGCGTGAACAATAATTTCAGCATTGAACAGTACTGGATACTGTTCATGTACGTTGAAAAAAAGAGAGAGAGGAGAAAACGCAAAAACTTAAAACGCACCAATTATAATTCAGATCCAAATAGTCACTAAGTTAAAGTGTCATTCCGCTTTTAGAAATTACAAAACAACACTTCAGTGTCCTAACTTGAAAATTCCGCATTTTGCACAATTTTGTTAATAGGCGCACTTATCTAATCATTTTTCAAAGATGAATTTAAGATTACTCTAGCTTTGGATAGTTTGTAATTCTCCCAAACTCATCCACCAATGCTTTCTCCATCTATAAATAGATAATGGATACTCATTTTCAAACCACATTGGACAATTGAGTCTTAAAGAGAGCTTTTGAGAAAGAGACATTAGGTGAACACAATACTTCTTGTATAAATGCTACCAAAGTTTTAGCTATAGAAGGCCTTAGATCCACCTCAAAATTACTGCTTACCTGCCTCCATAAAACCTAGACACCAAGTCTTAGTGTTAGGATCACCCATCCAATATTTCTTAACCTATAATCAAGCCTATACTCTGTGCATGCAAGTATAAATCCTATACCTGCTAGTGTAGATATGTCATCATTAATTTTTGAACATGAAGGGGAATCTTTCATATTTACTGCACACAACAAAACATTGAGCTGAAAAAAAAATATAAGGAAGAATAGTTAATTAATCCCTAACATGTAATGAGGGTGATTACAATGAAAGAGTAAATGGAGTAAATGGGGACAAATCAGTTCAACTTGGTGATTTGCTTAGTGTTAGAAAAAAATATGGGAGCAAATGGGTTTTCAACATTGAACGAAGGGCATCTGCTTCAATAAACAAGTACAAAACTTGACTCGTACCAAAATGTTACACCCAAAAGAAAGGTGTAAAATCTAAGGAAAGCTTTTTCCCCTTTGGTTAGGTTTGCCTTTATTTAGCTAACCTTGATCAAGTAGCTTACTTGGGCCTAGACTTTATCAAACTAATGTTAAGAGCACTTATCTCAATGGAGATTTAACCTTTGAGCTTTTTGATTAAGGGACAAAGCGCAAGATTTGCAAGCTCAAGCAGTCCAAATATTACCTCAAAGTACTAGAAAATGTTAGAAAAAATATTGCAGCTGTGTCTGAATTTTGAACCTCAAAGTAATATATTGATGGTACGGAAAGTAGAAAATAAGATATTACTTTTATGTATAATAATTACACAACTTTAACACGGTCAATTATGAGTAGTAAAGAAAAAGTAGTAGGTATATATAAAAATAATTGTCGACCACTTTAACAAATTGTGACAAAAATTATGATCATAAAAAAATTGTAGTGTAGCATATAATTTTATTTTGCATTTTTATAGATTCTAATATCTGAAGTTATGGTATTTGACTCTTTTTTTCTTTGTTAACTATAAGCTACTACATTAACATCTTTTTAATATAACTAAAATACTACGATGATAAGAAACTTTATCTATTGAAGTAATTGAAATCTACTATAAATCTCGATTTGAATAAGTTTTTTTTTTTAACAAGTTTTTGTGCCAAAGTTTGTGATATAAAAATAGCACTCACGACCATAGATAATTAACTAATACTAATATAATAAAAAATCAATACTAATATAATAAAAAAAATCAATATAATTAATAGAAAATAATTTTCATTTTTATATACTTTCCTGATTGTATTGCTATTGGGGTTTTACGATCAGATCATTATATATATAATTGCAAAGAACTATTGATTTTGTATACTTTCCTGATTGTGTTGTTTTCATGGGTTTTACAATCAGATGATTAATTATATGTTTTCGAATATAATAGAAAAGAACTGCTGTTTCTATATACTTTCTTGATTCATTGCTACCGTGGGTTTACTTCTATATATTTCTTGGTATTGAAGTAACATATTGATGAATGCAAATCCTTTGTATCATTTTTTGTGTTTTATTTTATGTTCTACTAATTACAACTTGTAATTTATTTGTTTAATTTTCTTTATAAAATAGCCAAAGTTTAAAATAGAAAAAAATAAATACATAACAAGTTGTGCTTAGTAGAACAAAAAGTGAAACACAAAATGTGATACAGAAGATTTGTATTCAATATTAATGGTAGATATAGCAGAGATCAAGATATGAAAATTGAAAGCATTTTTTAACCATCATAGAGCACTGATTGGCTAAAAAAAATAATTAAAAAGAAGATAATAAGTAATGTGAGCTGAGTCGTCCCAACTCCCAACAGTAAACTTGGTAATTAAGGGAGTGTGAAAGTTGAAGAAAGGAGAGAACCTGTCGCTACTACAGTACTCATAGAGCTTTCCTGTTGAGGAAAAGATGAAGAGCGCAGCCTCGACGTCGCAGAGAATGGAGAGCTCGCGAGCCTTCTTCATGAGCCCATTCTTTCGCTTCGAGAACGTCACTTGCCGGCTGCTCTTGTCCTCGATTTGATTCAGCTGAAGTTTTCCTCTCTTCATTATTTTTCAACTCTCACACTCTCACAATATATTTTAGTCTCTTCGATCCCCTCCTCTCCTATATAAGAGCTAGAGAGTGATCTTGTGGAGCAATTTGAGATTGAACTTGCACAAAACTAAGCAAGTGAGTCTCTCACATAATTCCAAATGTGGATATTCTTCTGATAGACGTGCCATACTGCCATTGTTCAATTTTCGTCCTCTCTATGCGGCGGGGGTTACATTCGAGTGCAGGGTCACATCGACCGTTGATAACCTTCAGAAGTGCCAAGTGTCGTCCTCTCACTCGACTCCCTAGTCTCTATCTATCTTTGGGGTGCTTGCATTGATTCTTTGAACTTTAAATATATTATGCTTTTGCTCCTCCACTATTTTTCTAAAAATTGTACTACTACTACTACTATACTATGTTTTCTTTTTTAGCACTAATTCAAGCCAGTGCAGTTATGCCTTGATCTGTTGATCAGCTCGTTTTGGAGACACGCTAGTTGTGACTTCAATAGCGCAAAAGATGTGATATATATAAAATTCGAAGGTCCAAGTATCATTTAATTACCATACTATATATTCATAGAATTTTCGAAGTGTCCTATGAGCGAGAAGCTATCTCATAGTCATAACATGGTATAATGAGACCTCTCTCTCACGAGACAGTGTCATCAAGCATAAAGTCAGGTGTCAAGGTTGGGCAATTGCCCTGGCCTCCAGGGAAAAAGAATCAAATATAATATATGGGTACAGGTGATCAAGCTGAGCAAGACAAACTATTCTAAACTTTGAGCAATAGTCAAAAAAGCAGCCAAAGCTAATAGTAAAGTAGTTTTAAAAGGGCAATATTTGTTGCATACATTCATGGGCGGAGCTGTTATTGGACGGGGGGGGGGGGGGGGAATGGCCTCCCCAAAATTAAAAAAAAAAAAATTATTATATTAATAAGTACTAATTTTAACAATTTTGTTCAATAAAATTACCTTTTGTCCCCTTAATAATGCCATCAATTCTTTTGAGAGTAATCTTATAGCCAAAAACGTTTTTACAATGTTTATACAAACTATTGAGGTAGCAAATTCTTATTAGTTCATACACTTGCATCACTTTTTATATATTAATAACTACTTATCACATTAGCAATTTGTAAAAAATTTGTAGTTTTAGCATTTTTCACATTTTAAAGGACATAAAAAATTAATAGATTAAATCTAAAACAAAATATACAAACTCAAAAAAATTAGTTCAACAACAAAAATTACCAATATAATAAAACTAAAAAAATTAAGTCCAATCAATCTATTTTACCCAGAACAAACTATTTGGCCATTTAAAAAATTTTAAACAAAAATCCTTAATAGTAAAGCAATAGACTCAAGGGTTGGAGCCGCTGCATACAGCTAGCAACAAAGTTGCCCCCCTTAACTCCAAGTCCTGGCTCCGTCCCTGCATACATTGCATACATTTTGGCTTAAAATCACATTTTCAGTTATATTACAGAGGTGTGTAAATTTCCACTTGTGTGCAACAATTTTCCCTTTTAGAAAATCATAATTGTGCAGTGCTCTCTTGTCATCTATGCATGCGGGGAAAGCCAAGAATAGTTGACAGATGGTCCTCTTTTAATTCTTGAGGTTGACACATGTACGTGTAATCTATCTAAATATTGAAATTAATTCTGCATTTTTATTAAAAAAAATAGGTAGCTTACTAACATATTTCCCCTCCCCTCCAATCATTATTTTTTGGTGAATTTATTTTATGTATTTATTGTTGATATGTTAGATATTTTTTTTCATACTTTTAATCAGCACGTTATTATCTTCATTCAAAATTTCAAATAATGAAATAAAATATTTCCTTTTTTATAATTTTTTTAAGGTTTAAAACCCACAAATGAATTATTTATGTGATAATTTATTCTATTTTATAAAATACTGTGTAAGAACTAAGAAGCAATAAAATTTTAGAATAATTTGATAATAAAATGTAAATTTACCTAAAAATATATCACTTAATATTTAAGTGCATGTACATACTTATATATATAAATCTTGCTCCTCTTAAACCCAAATACTAAGAAACCACCTAACCTTTTCAAATAATGAAAAAAATTATGCTTTCATTAGATAGGAGGGATAGTACTCTCTAGGCCAGGTTAATTTTAGATAAAAGAAGAGAAATGGGAGTAGAATAAAATTGCTATACTCTATTTCTAACCAACTTAATTTTACTTTATTTCCCTCTACTCCCTCTTCATCTAAACTGGTTAGTTACGTTCTTAGGGGTTACGAGAATCTTCAAATCTAACTCTAGGGAACGTATCTAATAATTAATATTTCTAATCACTCTAAAAAGAAAATTACAAACAGTCGTTTTCTAAAAAAAAAAAAAGTTACAAACAGTTAGCCATCACGAGGCCGGTGATATCTTATCACCAAGCCCATCCTCCTCACGCCACTTGGCTACTGCTATTCTGAACAGTCAGTTCTTTTTTTTTCTGAGTGTATCTACTTTGTTCGCAGATTCTCGATGGTGCAGTGGTGATAAGTGATTACTTTTTTTTTTTTTTTTTTTCATAACGGCTAAGACTAGCTGTCCAGTTCTCGACACGTTTCACAGACGACAATTCCAAAAACACATCTCAGATCCTCTTACAACTACGTCATGATGGGAATTTGTAAAACAAATGCTGCCGATTGTGGACCGCAACTTACAAAAGATAGGGAGGAATATGTGCCGCATTATTGAGTTTAGAATAATGCCAATAAAAATCCTATCAAGATCAAAAAAGGGAATAATGCTAGAGGCTCGTACGTATTCCATAATCAGTTCTTATTCCCAACATAACATTTGCTACAACTCCATGCAACTTACATAATATTTGCTACAACATTATGCACAACTTATTGTAGTGGTCAACTTAGTTAACTAACTAATTATATGAGACTTCAACACTTAACTAACCACACAACTCATAGTCACACTTGTATATTATAACAAATTTGTCCCTTCTGAACCTTATACCAAGTTATCTCTGGCACTTTGGTTTGCATCCTCTTGAACTAAAGCTTTTTTTTTTTTTCGTAACAATCCAAGTGTTATGTCTTACTGTAAAGTTGTGATTTACAACTATTTTGTATTGGCGTTAATTTCGTGTCAAATTTGATTATAATTTTGTTCAATTTTTTGTACCTTGTATTTTATGTGGGATTTATTTGTAAGGGTTGTGTGTGGGAGAGAGTGTGAAGACTTAAGGCGACATTGAAGACTAAATAAGTTTTCGCGGGTAGCTCGCGAGTAGCCTTCCCGCGAAGTGAAGTATGTGCTCAGCACATGACTGGAATTCGAAGAGTCATGACAGATAGTGACAGCTGATTTTCGCGAGTGTCTCGCGGGTAAGGCCTTCTCGCGAGATACCCGCGAAACAGTCTGTTTTGCTATTTTGTCATATCTGCTTTACTACATCCTCACACACACTATATATACTATCACTACCCACATATTGAGTGGAGTGCTTTCAGAAAGAAAACCCTAGCCACAAACCCTTAAGATTTAGAGATTGTCATACCCACAATCCTCTACACAATCCATTGTGGTTTTTCGCGAGTGTCTCGCGGGTAAGGCTGGTTTTCGCGAGTGTCTCGCGGGTAAGGCCTTCTCGCGAGATACCCGCGAAACAGTCTGTTTTGCTATTTTGTCATATCTGCTTTACTACATCCTCACACACACTATATATACTATCACTACCCACATATTGAGTGGAGTGCTTTCAGAAAGAAAACCCTAGCCACAAACCCTTAAGATTTAGAGATTGTCATACCCACAATCCTCTACACAATCCATTGTGGTTTTTCCTCAACTCCTATCTCTCCATATCAAAATCCTTGAGAGGTTGATAGCCCAAACACTTACCACATCCGTTCTAAGTGTAAAGTGGAGTTTAGGTGATGCTAGGAAGCATTGGAAGAAGCCATATGTTTGGCGGAAGCAATCTGGCTGAATTGCATGATCCGGAGAGTTAGAGAAGACAAAACTTGGCGAAGTCAGTTGGTAGTAGGAGCTTGGAGAGCTCGAGTACATGGAGTAGACTAGGCTTAGATGGTCTTTTGTTATTTGTGTACACCAACTTATTCTCTAGTAGATCGATTTACCGCTTGGAAGACGGCGGAGAGGTTTTTCGCCGAATTCTTCGGTTTCCTCTTCGATAACACATCGACGTGTTATTTTGTGTTTGCATTCTTCTTCCCTACTCTTTTAGCTTTAATTTTACTGCTGTGTTTTATTGAATATGACTTAGAGTAGTTATATTGTTTGCTCGCTCGCATTTACTCTATTTCGCACTTAGTTTAAGTTAGAATAAAATCAATCGAGCCGTAATCTTATAATTTGGGAGTCTAAACAGCTCTTGTGTTTTTACACATATTTGAGTTTTCACTTACAATCACCAATAGACTGTTCCTTACTCAACCATGGGTGGAGTGAACGTGAGAGTCTTCCTTGCACAACTATTGGAGTCCCTAACATGTACCAAGTAAAAGGTTTTTTCAACCATGGGTGGAGCTGGCATGAAGTATTCCCCATTCTATTGATGGAACCTAATAATGAACACTTGCCCAATCATATCATCTACTTTAATACAACCATGGAGCAGTTGATTTAACATGTAAGTATACAATTGAAACTTAAAACAAGAAATTTGGGCTTAATTATATTATATTAACCACTTAATTAGAGTCTCTCCAATAATTATGCACATTATGCACCAATTACAGTATGTTATGGTCAATGTTTAGAGTTAGAAGAATTCCAAGTCCTTTGTATGTGTAAAGATTAAGTCATTGAAGATTTGATCAAGTTCTAAACAAGACACTGCCAGAAACATTCTCAAGAAAATCAAGGCTCTCAAGAGTTTGAATGTCGTTCGATCAACTCCTAAGTTATCAAATTTCGACAGCCTTTTATTTGTTGCTCAATCGTTCGAAAATTGTGGCTGGCATGTCTTAAATTTTAGAAAGTCTTGTGCTTTGGATTTCGTACCGCAGCTACTGCCAGTGTAAAACGGACTACTTGGCACGATTTTCTAAGAGGGTTGAGAGGCTATAACTGTACCCTAGAGAGAGAAACAATACATGCCTATTATGTTCATCCTATGAGACCGAAATTGAGAGAAAATCTTATAGGGCAATTCGTGCAATTGAGCTGTGAAGATTTAAACACATAGGTTCTAGTATTGCTGCAATGAGGAAAACTCTCGAAAGTTCTTGGAGTCAGTAGAAAGTTCTAGTTGTACCAGGTGCGTCATCCGTGCAGTACATTTTTTTACTGTACGTTGTCTAAGAGTCAATATGTTTCCCCTTCTAGTTTAAGAATTAAGATTATGCAATTTTTATTTAAGTTCAGTTCTATTAAATCTCGCCTTGGCTATCTTGTTAGTTCTTATGATTCGACTTGTTTCTTCATCAAGCAAAATGAGATGTCATTCTGCTAGTGATATATGTTAATGACACAATTATGACTAGAAAGAATTTTGCTTGATACCATGGAGCTTAAATAGTTTCTTAAGCAATAGTTCAAGATGAGAGATTTTGGCTCATTCAATTACTTTCTTTGTCTTCACATTTCCTCCTCTCCCTACAGCAAAATATGTCTTTGATCTCCTCTAATTTAGAGCCTAATAACGGACTTAATACTCATGGTGGATAGGATAACCAATATATATATATATATATATCATTGTGTACACGTCCAAACATTTCATATGTTGCTCATTAGTCATTTTATCAATTATTATAAGGCTTTAACTATTTCACTCTGATATTTTTATCGAAAAAATTAGTAGGTGACTGACCTTTAAAATACGGCATCCACTTCTTTCTCTAGTTGTGTGTGCTCTGCCATGTTTAGCTGTTCAATGTTTTGTGCTTCACGGTACCAGCTGACTGAAAATAAAATATGAATTAGCTAGTTCATTGAAGCATATCTGCATGGTGCCTCGAAGATGTCATGTTATTGAGAAAACTAGAATTTGTGCAGATAGGATGTTAATTCAGCTTATTCAGGTCGTATATATATTTCGAGAAAGAATCACGTAAAAAGGGAAACTGATCTCCACGAAGAACTTACAGTTATCCTTGTTTATTTTCTCTGGTCAATTATTGCTCACGTATACTCGAGCATGATATTTCTGCATGATAGACAAACGGTGAATAAGAGAGAAATTTCATAAAAAATAATCTTCAAAACATAAAATATTTGTAACGGAAGGAAAGGAGAAAGAGTTTATTTGGAGTCTGTCTCGTAGTTTTTTCCATTTGAGGAAAAAAAGTTTTTCTCATAATTTTTTTTTTTTTTAATAATGTTTGTTGGGGATTGATTTAAATTATTAGTTGATTTTCTTAATTCACGCACTACTAGATTGGGACCCAACAGCTTCACCACCATGCGTATGGGTTAACATCTCAGCGCGTCGAGTTTTAGAATTATTAATTTAGGATTTCTTTGGATTTGTTAAATTACCGATTGTCCCAAAAGTTTAAGCTATTGAGATATGGTAAATTTAATAATTTAACCAATACTTCTAACACTCCCCCTCACGTGTGGGCCAAAACTACCTTTTAATAGGTGAGACATAATACGCGAGAATTTAAATCGGATATAGAGTGGAGGATAGGACTGTCCAACCTAACTAGGAACCCGACCAACCCGAGCAACCCGCTCGAACCCGAACAAAAACCGCCTGAACCGACCACTCCGTCGGTCGATGGCGGGTCACCACCCACAGAAACTGACGCCTTCGAGTCGGTTGGCGGGTTTCCTCTCCCAAAACCTGAGCAACTCGACCCGAGCATAGAACCAAAAACTTCCAGCGATATTTGAAGTTTTTGGACAAAAACATAGAAAAACCGGTGATATTTAGAGTTCTCCGGCGAAATTATTCTTGAAACCCATTAGATCGGACGAGATACGGTGAGATCTCGTCGAGATCTAGTCCAAATCCGTCGAGATCTGGCCAGATATCGACGGATCCGGCCAAAATGACGTCACCAACGATGAAACCCGAAACCGACTGGTACAACCTGAAATTCGACACGACCTGAACCGGCCGATTTGACTAGCATTTCAGGTCGGTTTCGAGCTCCGTTTTCTCCCGCCTAGCAGCTTTGGGTCTGGTCCGGGTCAGGCATAAACTTGACTCAGCCTGACTCGTGGACACCCCTAGTGGAGGAGAAGGTTTGAACTCAGGATCTCATGCTCTGATACCGTGTTAAATTATCGATTGTCCCAAAAGCTTAAGCTATTGGGATGTAGTAAATTTAATCATTTAACCAATACTTCTAATATGATTTAAATTAGAAATAGCAATTGGTGGCACAATGTCAAAGCAGAAGTTTCAATTTTGTTGGCTAGAAGTGGAGACCCGAATTTTAAAGATAATATGGATATTTTTCGATCTTCTACCATAATGCAAAAGCTTATTAGTACTATATATATATATATATATATATATATAAAAGTATGATGCGTTTCCAATTACAAAATAAGGAAAATAATAACAATGTTATTACAAATTTTACTATTAAATGTATATAAATTGATAAGACAATAAATGTTTAAATTACTTTTTTTTTATTATACAAGATAGAATTTATACTCTAGCATAATCTAAGTGTATATGTGTGTGAAGCTCCCTCTTGGAGACTTGAACGCCGGCCTTTACCTTCCACACCTCACAAACACTTATACTTGTAGAGTGACCATCGCACCAAGGGTGATATTACTTTTTACTTGTGATCAGAGTGATATATCAATTCATAGCCATTATAGTATCTTATAAAAAAAAATTGTAGTATTTTTAGCTTAACTCATCACAAAAAATAATTCAACATTATATTTATTATGTTGTTAAAGTAATATCAATGATATTCATTATCATATCAATTTATAAGTTTTTTTTTAAAAATTATATTTGTAGTGTATATATATATATATGGAAAATTTGACTAACCTTTTCTTTGATTTGTACTCTTGCAGACGGTGACATCTTTATCTGCATGTCTTTAGTAGCGCTCAAGGAGTTCCCGTACGTAGACTGTGTTTTGCACGAGGAAATACAACCATATCAATAGAATATAAATGTAACAACAAACATATAGACAAAAACACATACAATGATGTAAGTGGGATCAATTCCTGCTATTTGAACTATTAACGTGTAGTAGATTTGTGGATTTTAGGCCTATTTTACTTGCCTTGCTTAACACATAAACTTGTACAACACATTTGCCTACTATATAAAGGTACTCTTGTATATGTTATAATGTGAAAAATGCAATACTATTCATTCAATATTTCTAACACGAACAATTAATAAATTTTAGCTTAGTAATTTGCTAATAAGTTCACTAAAAGCATTATTCATAAAAAAAAAAAAGTTCACTAAGATCATTGAACTCTACATGTATCAAAAAGACACACACACACATATATATATATACACACACAACAATGAATACAAATATTAAGTAGAGTAGCCTTTGAGCTATAGGATCAAGAAGGTACGAGTTGCTGCAAATCTGCTCTTCTTTACGTTAAAACAGTATAGTCATGAATATCTGATACTTTAAATTTTCGAGCTAGAGGATTTTATTTTTTCACGTGTCACCAAAGAGAAAGGTTCAAAATTTTATATCAATGACTTTTGATATGATATGTAGCAGCAGGTTCTTTGTACTCGGCTTTGCTACGTTAATCATTTAACAACCTGTTCAAATCTATAGCTTGACTGAGGTAATAAGCAATATTAACCATAGAAACTTCTTCCAAATTTTATGTTTTTAATATTCTAATAAATCAGTTGCAGCAGTGGTTTTAAGGATTTTTTTAAAATAATTATTATGAAACTTAAATTGTACAAAATCTAATAAAAAAGAGAATTTGAATATTGTAAGCGCACAATTGCACCTAGCCCCAAGAACAGTTACGGGCTCAGGCCCAATGAGCCTTAAACAATATGAATTTGTAGAGTGTGGGCTTGGAACCCAGGTTAGAAGTGACTAAGGAATAATTGACAAGTCAAAGATTACTAACACTTGAAAACAACAAGGAATATTGTAAATCAACCTCCTCGGACGTAAGCCAAGAGTTGTTCTTATATTATCTCTTGCCCTTTTCTTCTTTTTCTTTTTGATTACAAAAAAGTCCGTCCCCTTTTTCTGTTCTAGGTTACTCCTTAAATACTCTTCTTTTTGATACTTTGTACACGTGTTGCCCTAACTCCCCCTTAGCCTAGATATTTCTTTTCTAAGTGCCTTTGAATAGTAACCAGAAGTTTCCCCTTCACTGTTCAGGTGTCACTTTTCCATTAATGCGGCCAGTGTGGTAGGTGCAGGGTCTTTAATGCGGATGTGGCAGCCTTTACCTTTGGTATTTCCCTAACATCGGCACTTCCAGGACATTCAAGGGTTCACCCCTTTTAACCATTGGTCTTGGCCGTGTCATTCCCCAACCTTTACCATGAAGTCCCTGGTTCTCCAGTGTTCGTCCGAGGAGAAATCCACCCTCGGCTGTACTCTCAGGTCCTCGGCGTATGGGCCGACCCATAGTACTAACAAGTCCTAAACCCAAGAGCAGGTCGGCCTTCCTTAGCATGGCCCAACGGCCCATGTACCCATCAGGGTCTTTTTACTCCCCACAATAGCCCCTCAAAACTCTAATTTTCAACGTCCGAGGAGAAAAATAGGGTTTTGATCTGACGAGAACTTACTCCACACACTTTGTGAGTTATGGCACGTGGGGAAATCGTTTCGCGTCCCAGAAGATGCCACTTGGCGGTTTTATTTTAAAAAACGCGCGCATTTATTACTGCCAGTTACACTTTGTCCCCCACGTTCAACGGCGAGATGGGCATCCAACGGCCCTCATTACTCCACGAAAATTTGGGCGGGATAAATATAATTTCGAGGCCGCTTTTTCGCACGCCATGACGCTTCGAGAACCTGTGCCTTCATTTAATTCCCCAGGGGTTAATCCCATCAAAACATCAGCTATCATACTTTACCTGCAGAAAACCGTGGAAATTTGCACATCTTCAACTTTGTAAGTTTTTGTTCTTTCTATTCTTAACCTTTTCTCCTCGGTCCTTATCCTCGGCTGTCACTATAAGCATTCTCCCTCTTAGAGTTTAATCTTTCGTTTCTTTCCAATGGGTAGGTTTAAGTGTCTAGTTGATACCGCCGCCGGAATGGAAGGCTTCAGAGCCAAGTATCACATTCCCGGCGATGTGGGTTTAAAGTATTGCCCGGCAGAAGCTGTGGCCGGTTCTAGGAAAGAGGGAGAGGTTATCATCCCAATGATAGCCTTCATAGAGGGTGGGATGACCCTCCCAATGAAACCTGTAACTAGTGAATACCTTCGCAACCACCGGTTGTGTCCCGATCAGTGCCTCCCAAACGTTTTTAGAGTTTTGGGTAGTGTCGATGCTCTAAACGAGCAAATGGGTCTAACCCTCACCTGGCACGACGTCGTCTTTTTGTACGAGTCCCACAAACTCTCCAAGGTGGGTTACTATATTAAATCCCGTTCCAGCGTCGTTAGGCTAATCTCCTGTCTGCCCAAATCCAACAAAGGCATGAAGGATGACTACTTGATCGTTTCTGGGAACTGGTACGACGGCCTCCACTGTCCAGTTGAGTGGGGGGACCTAGGTGCGATGCCATAGGATTAATCTCCCCACAACACAACTCCCTCTAACACACACAAAAATGAGTATTCATAATGACTTAAACTTATTACATATCTGTGTGAATCTGATCAGGCTTGTTTATTTTGACGTCTTTTTTGCAGATAAGCAACACATGCGTCCTCCTTTGAGTCACTGTAACATCGCAGACCTAAATCGAGTACTTCGATCCGAGGTGTTCGTTAGCGAAGATTTACAACTCAGGGCTGCTCATCTCATTCTGGGGTACACTTCCATATCCTCGGACTTCCAGGAGATAGAGAACGTCATAATTGCGGGTGACCGAAGACGTAGGAGAATAAACGTAGCCCGGCCCCACTTTTTGGACGACCGCGAGATCCCTGACGCCCCCCCACACGGTTTTGTTCAACCAACCCATAGCGGCAATTCCCCTTGCCGTGCACGCTTAGGCAACTATTATTCCAGAAAAGCAGGTGTCTTCTTCACATACACTAGACGAGGAGATAGATCAATTCCATTTTGAAGACACCGAGAGACCTCGAGGGAATCAATTCGTCGTACTTTCCGACGAGGAGGAAGAAGCCACCGAGGCCTCTGGAATCGCAGGGTTGGTAGTTGCCCTACCCGAGGACGAATCCGAGGAAGATATGGGCAGGATGAAGGGTCTCCTAACCAATAGAGCTGCGAAGGTTACGGAGAAAAAGACGGGGACGTCCCAAGTTCCCCCATCTTTGCCACCTCCCCCTCCTCCAGCTGAGCCAAAACTTCCAGCTGAGGATCCCAAGAAGAAGAGAAAATGGTATATTGAGGGGACGATCAGTAAGGACCCCAAGAAACCACGACAACAACCCCCAACGGTTCAGCAGCAGAAGCTGGACAAAGGCAAGGGTAGGGCCCGCTCAGTTGAAAGTGGGGAAATCAGGGACGAGGCCGAAGTGCGCCGAGCACCGACCACCTGGTCCCCCGACCTAAGACTGGACGGCGCACCCATCTCCTGCCAATCCAGTATAAGGGCGGTTCAACAAGGCCATGCCCACCACTTGGCCGAAGTGTTGGAGCGCCCTCTTCTGTTGCCCAAGGACATGGAGACCTTGGAAAAAATGAGCCAGCCACAACTGTTCCTTTCTTTAAAAAGGAATTTAGCGCTGGTAATTTTACCCCTTTTTAGGAAGATTCCACTTTTAATAATATTCATAAGTTGTTTACTATTCCTGATTCCATCATACTTTGTTGCAGGCCATTCAGGAGGTCTTTGTAGCCTAGAAATTTATAGAAGACACTCGGAAGAAGGCCAGGACTGAGCTGGAGATTAGGCTGGAGACTGAGAAGTCCTTGGGCACTGCTCTTGCTGAGAACGAAAAGCTTACCTCGGAGGTGGCTGAGCTGAGGAGAGAGAAAAATGGGGTCGAGTCAAACTTGAAGACCATGAAGACCCAGATAGAAGGACAGCGCAAGCTCCTTCGCGAAAGAGATGAAGAGCTCTCCCAAGCCCAAAGGGAGTGCTCGGATCTGAAAAAGGAACTGGCGCTGATGAAGGAAGAAGCCAGCTCATTCCAACTCTCTCTACAAGTTGCCAAGTAGGCGAGTTTCGAGGAAGGGGTAGCAACCACCGAGGAGCAGCTGACAGAGGAGTTCGCGGCTTTGTGCCGGGAATACTGTCAAAAAGTCTGGGGGGAAGCTTTAAACGTAGCAGGAGTTCCTCTATCTTCGGATCTGAGGAAGTCCGAGAACGTTTGGCTTCCCCTGGAAATACAGGAGATTGAAGAGGCTCCTACTGCTACTCCTACCCCTGAGACAACTCTTCCTGCTCTTCCTCCCATGGTCCCGAAGCCAATTCCAGATCCTACAGAACCTTCGGGTTCCAATAAAGACAAGGAAGGAGGCGGAGATGCCGAGAAGGGACTTAGCCAAGCCATGGAGTCCAATGTCCCTCCAACGAAAGTAGCAGACAAAGAAAAAAAGGTTCTGTCTCCTTTTGAGTTGGAGTTGAAAGAGACGAGGGAACCACCACTTCTCAGCAAGATCCTCCTCCAAAAGCTTAGGACTTAGCTTAGGGCTTCTCTTTCTCCATGTTCAGCCTTTATATGTAATGCATACCCAAATGATTAATGAAGAACAACTTTATTTGATTTTTACTCGTGTTGCATCTGTTTTTACTTTATTCTTTTTATATTTATCGCAAAAGTTTCCCATTAATACATAACAAAAGTTTCTCAGAGTAAACAAATCTAACTCCAAGGATTGCACAATCATAACTTCCACATAATCATACGCACATTATTAAAGATTTAACAGAAGGTGATATGGTTGAGATATTTAAACAATGCCTTTGATTAAAAAAGGAAGAGAAGATCTCGTATAACGATTAAACTCTTGTAATGTACAGCATTTTTTCTAGTAGGATGTAAGGTCCGAGGACCATTTCTTACACAAATTTGCTTAACACTTAAAGATATAAAACTTAAGATCCAAGTTAATAAACAGCAACGCATTAACACCCAGACATAGTAAGAAGTTAACTTTGATCAAAGTCATGGTCCGAAGATAAGACTTAACCAATTTTTCGTTTGATTCTTAAAAATTGTAACTTCAAATGTTAATTTTTCCAAAGCAGGAGGTCCGAAGACCCGGCATAGCTAAGGTTCTGTTTAACAAATGACAAGACATCAATTTCCACAAGGTTTGTGGTCCGAGGACTGCACTTAACCAAGTTTCTGTTTGAACCTTAAAAATGATAACTTCAAATGTTAATTTTCCCAAAGCAGGAGGTCCGAAGACCCGGCATAGCTAAGGTTCTGTTTAACAAATGATAAGACATCAATTTCCACAAGGTTTGTGGTCCGAGGACTGCACTTAACCAAGTTTCTATTTGATTCTTAAAAATGATAACTTCAAATGTTAATTTTCCCAAAGCAAGAGGTCCGAAGACCCGGCATAGCTAAGGTTCTGTTTAACAAATGACAAGACATCAATTTCCACAAGGTTTGTGGTCCGAGGACTACACTTAACCAAGTTTCTGTTTGATTCTTAAAAATGATAACTTCAAATGTTAATTTTCCCAAAGCAGGAGGTCCGAAGACCCGGCATAGCTAAGGTTCTGTTTAACAAATGACAAGACATCAATTTCCACAAGGTTTGTGGTCCGAGGACTGCACTTAACCAAGTTTCTGTTTGATTCTTAAAAATGATAACTTCAAATGTTAATTTTCCCAAAGCAGGAGGTCCGAAGACCCGGCATAGCTAAAGTTCTGTTTAACAAATGACAAGACATCAATTTCCACAAGGTTTGTGGTCCGAGGACTGCACTTAACCAAGTTTCTGTTTGATTCTTAAAAATGATAACTTCAAATAACAGAGCTACTCATGACTTTGGAATATCCATTGACAAAAGCACATTTCATTAATAATAATACCTTCTAAGATTATTTACATTCCATGGACGTGGTACAATTCTTTCGTCTAGGTCAGCTAGCCTATACGACCCTATGCCTGCTACTGAAACAATACGATAGGGGCCTTCCCAGTTGGGTCCTAGCTTACCCCAGGCTGGGTTTTTAGAGGTTCCAACAACTTTTCTTAGCACAAGATCACCAGGTGCAAGTGGCCTTAGCCTCACGTGGGCATCATATCCTCGTTTCAGCTTCTGTTGATAGTAAGCCATTTGAACCATAGCTGCCTCGCGTCGTTCCTCAAGTAAATCGAGACCTTTCTCCAGGAGTCCATCGTTGTTCTCCGGACTAAAAGAACTTGTCTTTAGGGTAGGAAAACCGTATTCCAAAGGTATCACCGCCTCGGCCCCATAAGTCATAGAGAATGGCGTTTCTCCAGTGGACCTGCGCGGTGTGGTCCGATACGTCCACAGAACATGAGGGAGCTCTTCCACCCATCTGCCTTTCGCATCGTCCAACTTTTTCTTCAGTCCACTGACAATGACCTTGTTAACGGCCTCGGCTTGCCCATTTCCTTGAGGATAAACTGGTGTGGAATATCTATTTATGATACCCATGTCACCACAATATTTCCTAAAAGCCTTACTATCGAACTGGACACCATTGTCTGAGATGAGTGTGTGTGGTATTCCGAATCTAGTGACGATGTTTTTCCAGACGAACTTCTTGGAGTCAACATCTCTAATATTTGCTAAGGGCTCGGCCTCGACCCATTTAGTGAAATAGTTTGTTCCCACGAGAAGCCATCTTTTGTTATCTGTTGCCCTTGGGAATGGCCCAACTATGTCTAGTCCCCACTGTGCGAAGGGCCAAGGACTGGAAAGGGGGTTAAGAACTCCTCCAGGTTGATGAATATTAGGGGCGAACCTCTGACACTGATCGCATTTCCTGGCATAGTCTTGAGCCTCCCTTTGCATATTGGGCCACTAGTAACCCTGAGTTAGAGCTCTGTGGGCTAAGGATCTTCCCCCGGTGTGGCTACCACAAATCCCTTCGTGCAGTTCTTCCAGAAGCCCTTCCGTTGAGTCAGGGTGTACACACAACAGGTACGGTCCTGAAAAGGATCGTTTGTACAGTTTCTGGTCCTCGGACAGCCAGAAACGCGGCGCCTTTCGGCGTATCTTATTTGCCTCAGATTTGTCCTCAGGGAGGACATCATTCATAAGAAAAGATACGACCGGGTCAATCCAACTAGGTCCAGGCCTTATTAAATGGATGCGAGGTGCGTCGGCAATGACAACAGAGGGTTTTAGTAAATCCTGAACGAGGATAACCCTAGGTAAACCTTGAGCCGAGGTAGTTGCCAGCGTGGCTAAGGAGTCTGCATGGGTGTTTCCGCTCCGAGAGATATGGGTTAAGGCGAAGGAATCAAACTCAGTCTGCTGGCGTTTGATCTGGGCCAAATATTCTTGCATTCTGGGGTCTCTAGCCTCCATGGTCCCCATGACCTGGCCGACCACCAGTTGAGAGTCCGAGAAGACGTGGACTTCCTTACCACCCATCTTACGTACCATCTGCATGCCTACCAAGACTGCTTCATACTCGGCCTCATTGTTAGTAGCCGAGAAGGCCAATCTTAAAGATTTTTCAAAGACAATCCCTTCAGGGGACATTAGAACAAGTCCAATACTAGACCCTCTCTGATTAGCAGCCCCATCCACGTACACTTCCCAAATCGGAGACACCGCAGCTGTGATTACCCCAACTGATTTTTCACCCATGTGGGCCTCTTTCAGGGTTTCTTCCAGCAATGGCTCGGCAAATTCCGCCACCAAGTCAGCGAGGACCTGGCCCTTCACCGAGGTTCGGGGCTTGTATTTAACACCAAAAGCCCCCAGGATGGTCCCCCACTTTGCTATCCTGCCCGAGTAGTCGGCACTACGTAGCACTGCCTTGAGGGGCAATTGGGTCAGAACAACCACTGTGTGAGACTGAAAATAATGGGGAAGCTTTCGCGTGGCATGAACCACGGCTAGGAGTGCTTTCTCTAAGGGTTGATAACGCACCTCGGCTTCACCTAAAGACTTACTAACATAATATACCGGTCTTTGCACCCCGTTATCATCTCTTATCAGGACCAAGCTGACCACGTGGACGGCCACTGCCAGATAAGCAAACAAAATCTCATGTGCCTCCGGACGAGACAAAATGGGTGGCCGAGAAAGATATTGCTTGAGTTGTTGAAAAGCTGACTCGCAGTCCTCGGTCCATTGAAACCCTTTCCACTTATTCAACAGTTGGAAGAAAGGACGACACCGGTCAGCTGACCGAGATATGAATCTATTCAAGGCGGCAATCATTCCCGTTAGCTTCTGGATTTCTTTTGGGTTCCGAGGAGACTGCAAGTCCTGAATAGCCTTGACCTGCACCGGATTTACCTCTATGCCTCTATGAGTAATCATGTATCCCAAAAATTTTCCAGACCCCACGCCGAAAGAGCACTTTGAGGCGTTGAGGCGCAACTTGTACTTTCTCAATATCTGAAAAGTGTCGGCCAAATCTTTCACGTGTGAGGGTATTGTTTTGCTTTTCACCACCATATCGTCAACATATACCTCAATGGTTTTCCCCATTTGCTGTTCGAACATTCTGGTCATCATTCTTTGATAGGTAGTCCCAGCATTCTTTAAGCCGAATGGCATGACCTTATAATGATAATTCCCCGTCGGTGTAATGAAGGCAGTTTTCTCCTGGTCCTCTAATGCTAAGGGAATCTGGTGGTAACCCTGGAAGGCGTCCAAAAAACTCATCTGAGGATGTCCAACAGTGGCATCCACCAGTTGATCAATACGTGGCATTGGGAACGAATCTTTAGGACAGGCCTTGTTTAGATCAGTGAAGTCCACACATACCCTCCACGTTCCATTCTTCTTTTTGACAACAACCGTATGGGCCAACCATTCGGGGTAGAAAACCTCTTTGATATCACCAGCCCTCTTGAGTTTAAGCACCTCTTCCTTCACAGCCTCGGAATGTTCTCTGGAGGAGTGCCGAGGTGGCTGCCTTCTCGGAATAATAGCTGGGTTGACATTTAAGTGATGAAAAATGAAGCCCGGATCCACGCTTGGAGCTTCATAAGGATCCCACGCGAAAACATCAACATTGTCCTTCAAGAATCCTAACAATTCCATCTTCTCTTGGGGTGGCAAAAGTACTCCGACTTGGAAGAATCTCTCCGGGTCATCGGCTACTGGAAACTTCTCCAACCCCTCACAATGTGTCTCATCTCCTGTCACCACTCCAGATGAATCAGGAGCCGTTAACTGCTATAAGTCTTTGGTGATTAAAGCTGAAGTCTCGGCTTCTGTCTGATGCAATACTGCAGCCGATATGCACTGCCTGGCTACTGATTGGCTGCCGAGGATTTCCTTAACACATTCCCCCGAGGGGAACTTAACTTTAACATGTAAGGTAGAGGAGACGGCTCCAAGCGCGTGCAGCCAAGGCCTGGCGAGGATGGCTGTATATGGTGAGTACGCGTCAACCACAATGAAATCCACCTCAACCGTTTCTGAGCCGGATTGAACGGGCAGACGGATCTGTCCCTTCGGCACAACGGCTCTCCCTTCGAAGCTTATAAGCGGCGAATCATAAGGGGTAAGGTCTTCCAACTTCAACCTCAACCCCTTAAACAGATCAGGGTACATGATATCTGCACCGCTGCCCTGATCTATCATCACCCTCCTCACATCATAGTTCCCTATTCTGAGGGTGACCACAAGAGCATCGTCATGGGGCTGGATAGTCCCCACCTTATCCTCCTCGGAGAAATCTAAGACGGGCAAAGTGCCCTTCAATCTCTTCGTCCTGCGACCCACATCCTCAGCCGAAGGATGGGAAACCGCCATTACCCTAGTGGGACCTGAGCCGGTCCTACCAGGGGCAGCGAAGATAACATTAATTGTTCCCAATGCTGGCCGAGATGTATTGTTCCTTTGGTTGTTCGAGCCAACTTGACTGACCTGCCTAGTGGGCTGACACAAGTGCTGCTTTAATTTTCCCTCACTAACGAGCTGCTCCAGATGGTTCCACAGGGTCCGACAGTTCTCTGTAGTGTGGCCCACATCCCGGTGGTACTGGCAAAAGAGGTTGCGATTCCTCTTCGCAGGGTCTCCTGCCATCTTATCAGGCCATTTAAAAAAGGGTTCCTTACGAACTTTCTCCAGCAGCTGATGTACTGGTTCCTGAAATACAGTGTTCACGGCCTGAGGTGCTGTCGAGGCGGACTGTCCAACGTAATCTCTCCTCGACCTACTATTGTGGTATCTGTCCGACCTGAAATCCCTTCTCTCCTGCGGGATAACCTTCTCCTTTCCCTTTCCTTGCTGTTGGTCTTCCTCCACTCTCTTATACTCGTCAATACGGTCCATGAGGCGACGTACACTGCGAACAGGCTTTTTAGTCAAAGACGTCGTGATCTGTAGGGAGGCCTACCTTAAAGGTATTAAGCGCCACCTCATCAAAGTCGCCATCTATTTCATTAAACATCTCCCAATAACGATCGGAGTATGCTTTCAACGTCTCCCCTTCCCTCATGGTCATGGATAACAGCGAGTCCAATGGCCGAGGTACTCTACTACACGTAATGAACCGTGATGCGAATGCTCTAGTGAGCTCCCCAAACGAACTTATAGACCCCGACTTAAGGCCGTTGAACCACCTCATAGCAACAGGTCCCAGGCTAGAGGGGAGAACTTTACACATCAGGGTCTCGTTGTGAGAGTGCACCGCCATCCTCTGGTTAAAGTGACTCACATGCTCCACCGGATCAGTCCGGCCATTATAGATGGTGAAAGAGGGCTGGGTAAACCTTCTGGGAAGCCTTCCTTTCTCAATCCTCCGTGCAAATGGAGATTTGGAGAGCTGGTGTAACGCCCTACTCATAGCATCGTTGCCTAAGCCCCTAGAATGAGGCTTCTTACGTCTGCGAGTTGGCTGGTCGTCCTTCTCACCGGAGGATGTTGCACTGGTGGGAGAGCGCGACATTGAGCTGTAGCCAGCTCCCCTATCCTCCTCCGAGGAAGAATTAGACGAGGACGGTGAAAACCTACGCTTGGCGCGGCGTAGCTTTCTCTTTAAACGGTTGATTTCCTTCTGCATGGATTTAGAACCCTCGTCGTGGGTGGTGCTACTCCCCTCACGAATATGGCTAGCACCTGGGTATTCAGTATGGACACTCCCCTCACGATCCCTTCGATGTTCAAGACGTTCGAAATGATCTTCCGGCTGTGATCCCTGTGACTCTGCATGGTGAGCACCTATGCCTGCCATAATATCCCTACCTCTTCTAGACTAGATTTCCCACAGACGGCGCCAATTGTAAGCACACAGTTGCACCTGGCCCCAAGAACAGTTATGGGCTCAGGCCCAATGAGCCTTAAACAATATGAATTTGTAGAATGTGGGCTTGGAACCCAGGTTAGAAGTGACTAAGGAATAATTGACAAGTCAAAGATTACTAACACTTGAAAACAACAAGGAATATTGTAAATCAACCTCCTCGGACGTAAGCCAAGAGTTGTTCTTATATTATCTCTTGCCCTTTTCTTCTTTTTCTTTTTGATTACAAAAAAGTCCGTCCCCTTTTTCTGTTCTAGGTTGCTCCTTAAATACTCTTCTTTTTGATACTTTGTACACGTGTTGCCCTAACTCCCCCTTAGCCTAGATATTTCTTTTCTAAGTGCCTTTGAATAGTAACCAGAAGTTTCCCCTTCACTGTTCAGGTGTCACTTCCCCATTAATGCGGCCAGTGTGGTAGGTGCAGGGTCTTTAATGCGGATGTGGCAGCCTTTACCTTTGGTATTTCCCTAACATCGGCACTTCCAGGACATTCAAGGGTTCACCCCTTTTAACCATTGGTCTTGGCCGTGTCATTCCCCAACCTTTACCATGAAGTCCCTGGTTCTCCAGTGTCCGTCCGAGGAGAAATCCACCCTCGGCTGTACTCTCGGGTCCTCGGCATATGGGCCGACCCATAGTACTAACAAGTCCTAAACCCAAGAGCAGGTCGGCCTTCCTTAGCATGGCCCAACGGCCCATGTACCCATCAGGGTCTTTTTACTCCCCACAAATATATTACTATCATAATAAAAGGTGAATGTATATAGTTTTATAATTTCTTTCTACTTACAAAATGAAAAAGCAAAAGTGGACTGATGAGAGATAAGGTAAACTAGGAATAGTGAGATGAGAGTAATAAAGTAGAAGAGAGCATGAACTGATGATATTATATATATATGAAAAATGAAATTTAAGAATACTTTTTGAATGGATTAAATAAGTTATGAATCTAAATTATTAAAGGTTTTTTTTTCCTTTTTTTTTAATGATTTTTTTGTTGAATATTTTGTTTATTGGTTCTTGCTTAGCCCAATCTTGTTACTGTTTTTTGGTTGTTATTTAGGCTAATTTTTATTTTTTTATTTAGCCTTTCATTTTTCTTTATAGGGTTAATGATTATGTTTGGGGGCCAAAATTATTTTTGTGAGAAATATTAGATCCACAACATTTTCACAAAAAGTCTTGGGTGAAAAATTATTATTAATCAATAAAATGTAATATTAACGATGAGCCTAAGTTTAAAACCAATGGCAGAACGAGTTAGCACTACTGAAGAACTCCTAACCTTTGGGGTTATGTGAGTTTTGGCTTTTGCAAGAGGCTTAGTCAACTTTTTTCCTGTCTCTGGCTTGGACACAAAAGCATACATCTCCCTTTTCCCTCTCTTGATGTGAATCTATTAGATTCTAAGACCTTAGGGACTAATATATTACAACTTCAGTATGTAATGTGTTAGCAGACCATGATCAAAACATAGAGTTTAGGTTTAAGCTTGTTTAAAGTATGTTTAATTGTAAAATTGGAATCGAGTGATTGTAGAAATTATTGGACAAATTCTGCAAGACTTGATCGATTGAAAATTAGATTCGATCGATCGAGAATCGTGCAGAATTAATTTTTTCTTTTTGCAGAATTTCCAATTCAGTCCAAGCCCATTTGACGTGTAGGGTTTTATGTTTTACTTCACATATAAAAAGAAAAAAGCTAGCTATGTTTTAGAGTCTTTGATGTGCTGTGAGTTGAATCTCTTGTGAGATCTAAAGGTGTTTACCTTCATGCACACTTAGGGTTATCAAGATCAAGATCCATGTTAAGAATTTGGTGATCGCTTCAGTTGCTGCATAAAGAACTTAAAGAAGATCTGAAATCTGTGAGTGAAGTCTCAAAGTCACAAGTAGGAGAACTTGTGGAGTTGTCACGTAGTCGTGGTAGTAAGTTTTCTACTCGAGGTAGCAATAGGACGTTAATGGTCTAAGTTCTATTGTACAAATTTCAATTCTTTTATAGTGGATCCGTTTTACCTTGAGGATAACTAGGTTAAATCCTCCCCAGTTTTTTACCGGTTTGGTTTTCCTAGATCATCAGATCTTTGTGTTATTTACTTTCCGCATTATATTTATTTACACATATTTGTTTAACCTAGTTTTAATTAACAGACTTGTTAATCAACTTGGCTTAATATTAGGTTAAACTTATTGTGTCAAGGGGTCTAAAACTTAACAAGTGTTATCAGAGCGGGTTAACTCTAGTGTGTTTACATCTTTTGATCTAAGAGTTGATCCTTGACCCCTGCTGTCATGGAACACGGTCACTCTCTTGTGATCCCACCTCACTTTGATGGGAACAACTATGCCTACTGGAAAGTAAGGATGAAAGTATTCCTGAAATCTATTGATGAGAGAGTTTGGAATTCCGTTGAATATGGATGGGAGAAACTGACTACTCCCTTAAGCAAGTGGTTAACTTCTCAAAAAGAAGCAACCGCTTTTAATAGCAAAGTCATGAATGCTATTTTTAATGTTATTTCTATGGAAGAATTCAAGAGAATCTCTAATGATGAGGTTGCTCATATTACTTGGAATATTCTCTAAACTGTGCATGAAGGCACAAAGGCAGTTAAGATTAATAAACTGCAGCAGTTAACTACTAGATTTGAAAGTATTAGAATGCCTGATGATGAATGATTTGATGAATTTAATGCTAAATTGAATGATATTATTAATTCTGCCTATAATTTGGGTGAAATTTATGATCAACCTAAGATTGTTAAGAAGATTCTTAGATCCTTGACTGAGGACTTTAGACCTAAAGTGATTGTCATCATTGAAAGCAAGGATATGAACTCCATCCTTGTTGATGAGCTTGTAGGATCTCTCCAGTCCTATGAGTTAGACCTACCCAAGACAAACAAATCCAAATTAATGGCTCTTAAGTCTGTTGGTGATGTTGATGAGAATGAATTTGATGATGGACTCTCTTTTATAGAGATTGCCTATCTTGCTAAGAACTTTAGAAATTTTCTTAGGAATAACAACAGAAGGGCAAGAGGTAAAAATAATACTGAACCTAGAAACTTTAAGAGGAATGAACCAACTAAGCTTAATAACAGTAATGTTAAATCAAAAGAGAAAATTGGTCAAACCTCTAGTAACTCTCTAGGTCAACAATGTTTTGGTTGTCAAGGGTACGGTTATGTGAAATCAAAATGTCCTACATTTTGAGATCAAAGGGTAAAGTTATGACTGTAACCCTTAGTAATGATAAAGTTTCTGATCACAAGTCTGATAGTGATGAAAATGGAAACTTCATTACTTTCATAGCTACCGTTGTAGTTGATGAAAGTGTTGTGGTTGAAGAGATCCCTTCTGATGGGGAACTCTTTGAATGTGCTGATTTGCAAGAGGCTTTCAATAAGCTATGCAAGGTTGTTGCAAAGGATGCAATGAATGTTGATTTAGGTTTAAAGAAAATTGCTTCTCTTGAACTTGATAAGAAAGATTTGTTGTTGAAATTGCTTGATGCTACTTTGATTGATAAAGTGAAGACTGAGAACATGATGTTGCTTGTAAGATTAAGAATTTGGAACTAGAATTATCTGTTGCTAGAAAACAAACTAATAGGTTTGCTAGTTCTAAACTTGATCACATGTTGAGTGTTCAGAAGTCTCCCTTAGATAAAACTGGTCTAGGTTTTGTAGAAAGCACCTCGAAGTCTGAAACTCATTCCACAAATTTTTTTTCTTCTTCTGAGCTTCCCATGAGTGAGACTGTCAAACCAGTAGAAGTTACACCACCTCCTAGGAAGATTAGGATTGATCTTAAAGAGTCTAAGCCTAAGAATCCTAACCTCCCTAAGGATAAGTTGCATGATAAACCTTTGTGAATTTGTCATTTTTGTGGAAAGACTGGGCATATTCGTCTCAATTGTTTCAAGTTGCAAGCTGCAAAGTGAGCAAATAAGCCAAAAGTACCTGTGCCTCAAGCACAAGATCCTATGGTACTTATTGGTGAATTGGTAAAGACTTTAAACCTTTATACCAATCTTGGAGTTGCTCAAAATTCTCGTATGAATAATAACTCCAATGCTAGAGTTGCATCTAAAAGGTTTTTGGATGCAAAAAGCTCAATCTAGTTGAGACTTTCTGACATGGTCCTTATGCTTCATCTCAATACTCATTGTGACCATTCTTCTTTTCCTGTTTTGTTATTCCTTTCTGCTTTTAGGGATTGCATTGCATTACATTCATGCATTTCATGACAGGTTGCTTTTTGTTTTCAAAAAATGAAGAAGGGAAAAGGTAAAATGTGTTTTGCACCATATATCTTGGATTTTGTAATCAAGCTTGGTCATTGTATTTTTACATAACATGCTTGTGTACCTCGTTTAGCTTGTATGAGCTTAATTTTACTACACTTTGATAGTTTTAGCTATGTAGTGCATGTTGTGTGGGAATTGTTTATAGTTTTTGATCACTTGATCTTGATTTTGAAGTCACATGCTTTTGATTGATATGATTAGAACTTAATGAGAAAGGTATAAATAACCATCTCACCACTGTTTACTAGCCAATCACGAACACCTTAGTGCATATGCATAAAAAGAATATAAGGTGTAGCCTTGGATTAATACTCAAACTGGTGTGAACATTATTGGGCTATAATAAATTCACAATGAAATAAAATTGGTGTGTACATTTTTAGCTTAAATATCAATTTAACAATGAAATAAAATTGGTGTGTACATTATGAGGCAAAACAAGAAACTTCAATGATTGCAAACTTGTTTTCTAGGAGATGTGGGAGTTATATGATGTAACTCTTTAGGTGATAGTCTCTTTCAAACTTATGTAATGAATTCTATAGAAAATGTGATTGATTACTATCTACTTATCACCTCTCATGTATCTTATATTTTTGCTAGTTGTACACACTAAACAAGTTATTCCTTGCTAAAATTAGTACATGATATTGTGTGTGAATGTGTTTTGGTCATCCAAGATTATATGTTCCTTGATTTTAATGCAAAATGTGTTTAATGTTTGAGTTTTGGGGACAAATTGGTTGAAAACTTGTTTTTGAAAGATTTGGGTTGAATTTATGTGTTTTTGAAAAACTTTTAATCTCATACTCATGCATTTCATTCATGAAATATTGTGCTTTGAGGAGTTTCTACATAAAATTGTTCTTTGTTTTTCAAAAATTTGAATTTCCCAGATTTTCAATCAATCGAAACTATTTTTCGATCGATCGAATTTGCGACAAAATTTTGGGTTTGAATCTATCTGGCTCGATTGATGCTCGATTGATCGAATTTAATTTTTGATCAATCGAAGCTAATTTTCGACCGATCGAAAATCAGTCAGTGAGTGTTTTAAAAAGGAACTTTTCTCACGTGTTCTTCATTTTATTCAAACTTTTCAAACACTCTTTTCACTATTTCTCCTCAACCGATCCAATCTAAGAGTTTTTGTCTTCAAGTGTAGGTAAGACCTAAATACCCTTCTTTTTTCCATTAAAAATCACATTTTTCATGCATTCTATTTAGGATTTTCGAACATAAGATTTTTGGGGATTTTGATGTTTGTGTTGTTTTATTCAATTTTAATCATTGGGTTTTTGTTCCTAGATCATATACATGTGATTCTCATGCATTAATTTGATCAATTTTGTGTTTTGGGGAAAATTTGAAATTCTAGGGCATGGAACTCTGAGAAATTGGAAAATTTGTTCAATTGGGCTAAAATTGATGAAATTGACTTGTGTTATTGATTGATTATGTCATTATATGATGTCATCTACTTAGTGTAATGATTAATTGATCAATTTGGTTTAATTTTTGAAAAAGGGTTTTTTTTTCAGAATTTGGGGTTTTTTGGTCTAAAATTCTGTATTCAAGTCAATTGATGGTTTATGTAATAAAATTGAACAAATTTCAATGCATTAGAGCATGCATCATATGTGCATTCATTACATGCATCATATAGATTGTTATTTAATGAGATTTTTGTGCTCTAACCCTTTCTAATGTAGTTTGCCCTTGTGTTTCTTTCTTTATTTTTCTGTTTTCCTTTTATCTTGATACTTTAGCATCATGATTAGGAAAACTAGAGCCAACAAGAAAATCACCACCCCCTCTACCCCTGTGTTTGAAGAGTGATAGGTTTAGAACCGAGAAAAACCAAGAAACCTATGAGAAGCTTAACATCTTCAGGTCGATATGGGTTGAGCGTAAAGTCAATCTAGATGAGTTAGATCTGGAGATTTGTAGGAACTTTGAGCGTAGGGGATGTGTACCACTCTTAGATGTAGAGCATCCTCCTCCTGCTACCTTGATTAGAGAGTTCTATTCGAACCTCTCTGTCCACTCCGATGATTCCAACATTCAGTTTGTGAAGAGTTGGATAAGGGGTAAAGAGTATGTCATTACACCTCAGGTAGTGGCCTCTACTCTTGGTGTACCTTTGGTATGGCAGCCTATGTACCTTTACACTGAGACCCCTCCCCTTGATAACATTATGTCATTACTCACCGGTACTTCCATTAGATGGGGTACTGATCCTCAGATCATCTTCCACGAGCTTACTGAGCTCAATTATTTGTTTTTCCGGATTTCTTGTCATTCCATTTGGCCTATCTCTCATTTACACACTATTCCTCTCAAGAGATGTGCGTTTTTGTACGCTCTCGTCATTGATGCTCCTATCAGTTTCCCTTCTTTTTTTATCAGCTCTTTAGTTGAGGTTCATAGGAGTAGTGCAAAATTTCATGGTCTTTTCTTTCCGGTTTTTATTCATAGGATTTTGTTAGACTTAGGTTTAGAGGAATTTCCTGCATCTGAGCTTGTTCATATTATAGCTCCCAAAGGTGCCACCTTCTTTAGGCAAAGAATGGCTCAGATGAAAGCTAGCTTTAAACGCCCTAGAGTTGAGTCTTCCACAGGTGATGCATCTAGGCTTCCTTCTTCAGGTAATCCTACTACTAAGGAGTATGTCGATCCTACCGCCGCTGTTGATCTTCCACCTTCTTCATCGAGCGATTCCTTTATTCAGAGTATGCTGGATACTGTCATGACTGTTCAGGCGGTGCATGGACATATTTTGTTGGATGTGCTCACAGAGCTTCAGGCTTTACGAGCTGATTTGGTGGGTGCTAGAAGATCTACTCCACCACCTCCTTTTAATGATGAGTCATGATTGCCCTTTAACAATTTGTCATGGGGGAGTACATATTGAGCATGGAGATAGGGGGAGTTTTTGTTTTGGAGTATATATATTGTATCTAGGAGCTTCTTGATGTATTTTATTTTATTTTGGCTCATGATGTATTTTTTTTGGTGTTAATGTATTTTCTTTTTATGAGTTGTATATGTTAGGAGGAGACACTATGCTTTATGCTTTGTTTCTTTTATTTTTTCTTGTTTCACATATGGTACATTGGTTATTGATTTATATTATGAGGTTATTCATGGTATATGTCTTTTATTTTATGTTTTGTGAAATCAAGAATTTATTTTGGTTTACTTGTATTTCCACACATGCGTTTATGGTTTGTTGAGTATTTCAGGAATATACAGGTTAATTCAATCATGGCTGCTGTCTACACTGGCAATTGATAGATAGTAGTTAAGTTGAATTGTGTTTAGGGCATTTTAAATTTAAATGGGCTGTTTGTAACTTTGAGCATTTCATGTTTGTGATGTGTTTTGTCACGGATTGCCAAATGGGGAGATTGTTAGGTTTTAAGACCTTAGGGACTAATGTATTAGAACTTCCATATGTAATGTGTTGGCAAATCATGATCAAATCATAGAGTCTAGGTTTAGGCTTGCTCAAAGTATGTTTAATTGTAAAATTGAAATTAAGTGATTGCAGAAATTATTGGTCAAATTCTGTAAGGTTTGATTGATCGAAAATTAGATTCGATCAATCGAGAATCGTGCAGAATTAATTTTCTGCAGAATTTCCAATCCAGCCCAAGCCCGTTTGATGTGTAGGGTTTTTTGTTTTACTTCACATATAAAAAGAAAAACCCTAGCAACGTTTTAGAGTCTTTGATGTGCTGTGTGTTGAATCTCTTGTGAGATCTAGAGGTGTTTATCTTCATACACACTTTGAGTTATCAAGATCAATATTCATGTCAAGAACTTGGTGATCATTTCAGTTGCTGCATAAAAAACTTAAAGAAGATCTGAAATCTTTGAGTGAAGTCTTAAAGTCACAAGTAGGAGAATTTGTGGTTGCAGTGGATCAAAGAAAGAAGTAGTCCGTGAACTCGGAGCTGTCACGTGGTCATGGTAGTAAGTTTTCTACTCGAGGTAGCAATAGGATGTTAGTGGTCTAAGTTCTATTGTACAAACTTCAATTCTTTCATAGTGGATCTGTTTTGCCTTGAGGATAGCTAGGTTAAATCCTCCCCAGTTTTTTACCGGTTTGGTTTTCCTAGATCATCAGAACTTTGTGTTATTTACTTTCCGCATTATATTTGTTTACACATATTTGTTTAACCTAGTTTTAATTAACAAACATGTTAATCAACTTGGCTTAATATTAGGTTAAACTTATTGTGTCAAGGAGTCTAAAACTTAACAGAATCACTCTAGCATTACTAATTATTTATTGGATTCACACCACTCCAAGGGAAGGGTTTAACCATAAACCACCCAACCTCCCTCAGCCTTATGCCACTCTGCAAAACCAAATTTATAGCTATTAGCATAAGCCACCACGCTCTGAGTAGACAAGAAACAATCATTTGTTCGAGGAAGGGGGAACACAAACTAGGTGGAGGGGTTTTACTCTTCTCTTTATCTTGAACAAACTCAACAGAATAAGTCACGACCTTCTTCAAATATAAGTCCATATTACTTTTGCAAATATTTGACCTCTTGGAGCATCATTACGAAGAAGCAGAGGGGCTTAAGAATGGGCCCATAGAAGGGAGGTGATCATGGTTATCAAAATTCTAATCTGAATCATACAATTTTACGATCCCATATGTTCAAAACGATCTGGATTTTTCAAGAATATTTAATAGGATCGCTATGATCGTTCAAGATCAGTAAGAACGTAAATCTTGACGATCTCAAATGTTCCTAGTTTCTTGTAATCTTCTTTAACTTAACAGAATGCTTAATTGGATCCAAATGAAAAATAACATCCCAATAGACCTAGTTTTGCTATTCTAATGCTTGTGAAGAAAAAAAAATAGAGATAGAGATTTCATAAAATTTAACCAAAATAAAACCACAACAATGATCCCTACATGTTTGCAAAAGTGAGATAAATACATATCAAGAAGTAAATTTTTTTTGAAGTAGATCTTTATTCTTCCTATCCATTGATGATTCATAGTTCATAATTAGAGAGTCTGAGTTGAAACGAAGGAGAGAGTGATTAGTAGAAGAGGGAGATAAAAGAAAGTAAAGTAACATAGGAGAAAGGGAGAACGAATGGTGGGGGTAGGTGGGAATGGGAATATAGCTGGAGAGTAGAGCACCGCGTTTTGAGGTTTTTGGTATCTTTAAATGATACTTACAAATGGATACGTGATGAGTGATAATTACATCAAAAGGATGTAAATTTTTCATTTTTTTAAGAATAAATGTATAATTCATGTGATTATTTGACATACCCATGTATTTTTTTTTTCCCTCAAATAATGTAGGCTCTTACGATCCTACAATCCACAATCCCACTTACCTCCTATAATCCTACGTAGAATCCTGATTTTGACAACTTTAGAGATGATCAACTTCATCTAAGTTAGTAGGAACATCTTGATCAAAACCAAACTATCTACCAACTCAATGGGGAGTCAGGGACAATAAGGCATAAATCGAAAAGTACTTGATTAAGATTAAAGAATTGGAAACCACCCCAAAAAATTTGCAACTACAAGGCAAGCAAGGCTATTTTCATCACCTTGCAATAGATTGTAGGATTGACTGGCATAACTCAAAAATGGCACCAACACAGAATCACACACAAAACCATTTCCATATTCTCTAATGACACACCAATTCAAATTGTTCTTCATATCAAAAAACTCAACCAAGTCCAATTTCAGAGCTTTCAAATTTACCCAACTAAATATGATAGGAAAGTTGTCAGCAAAGCTACCACAAAACCCTTTAATTGCACAGGATATTTAGCAAACTTATCTTGGGTACTACAAATATTCTTACACTTGTGCAAGTACTCATTAGAGTGTTCCCACGTGGACGCTTATAATATGGTACAATGCAAAGAAAAACTGACTAGATGGCAAGAATTTCCATTTATCTCATAATGGAGCAACTCATCCAACTAGGAATAAGATGACCTAGAAACAGTTGAGCTAAAGGAAAGTTGGTACTCCTAGAGATTTTTATGGCTAAACAAAAAAATAGGTTTCACTACATAAAATGCGTGCATGCAAAACACAAAATACAAATCCAGGAGACTGTGAAAGAAGCACGACGGATTGTGGGTCGGATTTTTCTGAGAAAGTTTTGATCCACCTGGTCAATTTAGCATTTTTTCCACTGTGAGAATGACCTCCAGTGATAGTAATCTATTGTGAGCTTTAGTGGGTACAGTTATCCTGAAAAGCATCCATACCTAGCTACTAGGTGAAACGGGCAAGGTGTGACAAGTCATCTTCCTCTAGAAAGAGCTAATCCAAGCAAGACCCAATGGCTTTTATGATCTTATTTTCACGGTTCTGACCAATGTCAACATTGACTTGTTGTATTGCCTAGCTAACTTAAGGAGCATCTTCTTCACAACCAAAAAAAAAAAAAAAAACACACACACACACACAACCTTAGGAAGGATCTCCCATATTAAAGTAAAATCATGAGGCTTTTTTGTAACCTGTGTAGTATTGTGAGTTGTACCCCTTTTGTGCCTTTTGGATCCCATTGTTGTGCAAGTGGGGTATGCAGTACATGATCTTCTTTGCCTCGAATGAAGCCCATTATTGACAATGAGCCCAGGAGTACATAGGTGCCTCTAAAACTAGAGGCACGAAAGAAGCGCCACCTGGTTATAGATCCAAGAACTATTTGATAACTCCATGTAGGTCTACATATTAGAAGAAGTTTGGAGTAAGGATAAGATTGTGGGAAGAGATTAGGCACCTCATACCACCTAACCATAGCTTGCCTTCATTAGTCGTTATTGGTGGTCAAGTGAGGTCTACCTAATGGGCCTGTGTAAACACGTGCTTTCATCTAAGTCCTAGGGTTGTCAATAGGAATGGGAATCAAGATAATTTAGGAAGATGGAGTGGATTATGTGAAATCAATCAAGCATGTGAGAGTCAATCAAGTGTGTGAATAGTCAAACATGTGAGCAACCAAGTATGTAAGCATGTGAACTTCCAAGCATATGAACTATTGAGCAGCCAAGCAAGTGAGCATCCAAGTATGTGAACACGAGTATTCAAGCATGAGGGTATCAAACAAGCTATGAGATCCTTAATTGGAATTAATACTTAAGTCTTATGAAGTACAGACATTAATAGAAGTGGAATCTTCATCGAGTCTTGAATGTCTTCCCTTATTAAACTTAATTAATCAACTGAAGTGTTCTTGCCTTGTTAAGAAGTGGTCTTGTATGCTTAATTAATCATCAATATTCTTTGAATTCCACCTCATTTGAATTCAAACCTCAAAGTCTTTTATGAAGTGTATGATCCTTAATTATCCTCAAGAATGATTCCTTATTTGACGCTGAGGTTTGAATTCAAATGTGATTCAATTCAATCATTAAATTTTAATTAAATTTCCTTTTGAAAAATGGTTCATCTTTGGCTTAGTCATTTAAGTTTAATGGATTATAATCTTGAAACAAGGTTTACCTGTTTAAAAGGAGGCAAATTGTGAAGGTCACATTGATTCTAAGTCCCAAATTTCACAGTTTTACAATCCTCAAGCTAAAATTAATAAGACTCTGAAAGTGGGGGCCAAGACTTTCTAAATGCAATCTGTTAGAGATATATTAGACATATTAGCCCAATGTAATAGGTCTAATCCCACTCCTACTTGTACTAGTAGTCTAGGGTTTAGTCGCCTACAAATACTCATGTTATAGTTCATTGTAACACAAGTTATTGTACTACATTCTTACATAATAAAGATGTCCTTAAGAGATTTTTCTATGGATGTAGGCCGACAAGGTTGAATCACGTAATTCTCGTATTTTCGGTATTCCTATTTTATGCTTTCCCTTCCGCAGTCACTCTAGCATATATAATATGGTATAACACATCGCGTTGTTAATATATTTAACATGGTATTAGATCCAAACTTCGTTCTTGCCATTGAACAACTATTTCTACACAATAAAGAAGTTTCCCATGTGCACAACATAGATCCACCATAGTACAATTGCTTGCCTACAGATTTGGACTCCACGGCTTCACACAACTCCCATGGAACCACTGTTGCTGTCTCGCCACCATTTCTAGGATCTCTCAAGCATGTTGTGCCTCCCTTTCAAATTTGTGCAAATCAAGCATTCGCCTGATGAAACCAACCACATGACGTGCTCCTCGGCCTCCCATGAGCAAAACCTAGAAATTTGGTGACTTATCACCTCCGCACACGCCACCACGTGCTTCCATAGTTTCTGCCAAAAATCACATGCGTCGCTTTAGATTCTTCTTGCTCAGATTACCTTATGGTCACACACGCCGCCCTGTTGGCCTTGATGTTCGCTGATTTGCCTGTGGAAGAAATTTGGTGATCAATCGCTAAAGCACGTGCCTCCATGTGCCGGTAGACACCTCATGTGCCATACACACACCGAAAAACTCACTAACATCAAGATTGTCGTCATCTTGGCACGTCATCAGACACGCTAGCATAGCTACGTCAGCCCTAGTCCACGTCACTGACACATCATCGTATGATGTCAGCGGCTCTGTAGCCTGATCTGTGACCGGACTTGGACAGTGTAAACCATTGACCATGTTGATTGTTGACTTTGACTTCTTGCATTGACCTTAAAAGTCAAAAATTTCAAAATGACCTATCTTGCTCAGTTTTTCACGTAAATTCTGATTTTGGACTTTGTTTCTTTATATGAAGCTCCGAAATTAGTCAATTGCACATTCTTCATCGTGGTTTCTTCAAAGGCATTCTTCAAGACATCTCCAAGAGATCTTTTCATACTTATCCAACCTTAAGCCTTCATAGAGCGTCCGCCTTGAGTTTGAGGGAGGGTGTTAGAGATATATTAAACATATTAGCCCAATGTAATAGGCATAAGCCCACTTCTACTTGTACTAGTAGTCTAGGGTTTAGTCATCTATATATACTCATGTTATGGTTCATTGTAACACAAGTTATTGTACAACATTCTTACATAATAAAGTGTAGTCCTAAAGGGATTCTTCTGTGAATATAGGCCGACAAGGTTAAACCACATAATTTTCGTATTCTCGATATTCCTATTCTATGCTTTTCCTTCTGCATCTACTCTAGCATATACAACATGGTGTAACACATCGCGTTGCTAATATATTTAACACAATTTGTATTATTATTTGATCAGTGTAATAACTAATCCATCATTAAGCATTATTATCTCTTTTCTTGTTGGTTCTTTTTGGATTTGCAGTTTATCCAGAGGGCCCTGAATCTAAGCACTAAACTTGGGCTTGACAAGTTACAAAAAAAGGGCCGCACATAGTGCCAAACTAGATTCAACTGTGGAAAAAGTTTAGAAGCCCTAGAAATTTTTTTTTTTTTTATCAGCCTTCAGCCCTAGAAAAACATATTTAAGAGAGAGAGAGAGAGAGAGAGAGAGAGAGTAAAAGACCAAAGTTTGAAAGGCTGTAAAACCTTAAAGTAAACAAGTCTAATAAAAACATATTTACCCTTTGTTCTACTACAACGACTCATAAAACCTTAATGCAATCTTGTTAAATGCTGTCTTAAATTATAGGATCCTAGCTGTTTGTATAGTTTAGAAAACTATCAGAACGAATACAATTAAAACATGGTCAAAATTCGATGGCGCTGCTGTACGCTTTCTATGAGCCTATATAGAAAGTGTCCCAAAAGTTAGAATTGAGACAGATTTGACTGCAAACGAGTTCTGGCATGAGACAAAACACGTCTAGGTGGTGAAATTTTAGATCATTATTTCTACATCTTTGTAGTTTTACTTGAACTGTCATGATTAATTGAAGAAATAAGTAGCAATCTTTGGTTCAAACAACTATTACGAGTTTCTTGCATTTAATAATAAAATTTGGTTCTCACCTTTTTGGGGAATTTCAAGCAGGTGCACTTAATAGTTCTGCGAAAACCAAGTCCAAACCAGCTCCTTAGTATTCTTTGGTTTTAAACAAGGACTTACGATTTCAGCCAAAAAGCAAAAGACTAGTGATCTTTTTTGGCTTAAAGAAAAACTTCAATTTGTTTCAATAATCACATTGGGGTTCACAATTTTGTGGAACTTCTAGGCACCCTAAACCCTAAAAAACAAATCTCAAATAATATAGGTTTTTGTTTTTTGTTTTTTTTGTTTGTTTGTTTGTTTGTTTGTTTTTTTTAGTTCAATACAAGGACTTCGAGTTGGCCAAAGATAGCTAAAATAAAGGAAACAACAAAGATATTCCATTCTAATAGATAGCTGGTAGACTTTGCCCTCAAAAAAAAAGAAAAAAAAAAAGATAGGTGGTAGACAATTAGGCAATTTATAGTTGATGATCACCTCCCACCATGCAATCCTTTTTGCAACATGACCAGGTTTAAGTGAATTCAATCAAATTCTATAAAGACCTGCAACTCAGAAGAAAAGGTTACTACATTCATTATGCATCATAATAATTGCACGATTATGTATTAAAACCCAAAGCATTACTATAAAATGTGCTTCAATCTTTGGAAACAAGAACTAGATGACTGGAATCTAGATTCATAAAATTATAGATGCCATTATGGCTTGCTAAATCAGGTTCTCTCTCTCTCTCCTAAAATGAAAAATTAATACGGAATGAGAAAAGACAAAGAAACAAAAAAAAAAAAAAAATTGTCTAACAAATGATAAAAGGATTTGAAAAAGAGATAAGGCTACTCTTTTGTATACTTTTTTTTTCCTTAGTAAATCAAGAGTAATTTTATAATTACAAACTATTGATGTGGTAAATGTTTATTAGTTTTCATGAACCCATCACTATATATATATATTTGTACTTACCAATAACACTCGCTCACTGCATTAACCATTTGTAAAAAAAAAAAAAATTTTAAAAATTTATGACTTTAGCATTTTCTAAAAACCTTATCCATCACCCCTTCAAATGCTGGGAGCAGGAATCATTAGATCTAAATACCATTAAATTTTTTATTATCATATTTTTTAAATTCTCGGGTTTTCTAATACTATCAATTAATTATACTTGTGTGATTTTAAGTCTTTTAAGAGCTTGAATAAGTTAAGGTAAATTATGAGATTTATAATTAAATAAAACTTATGTCCTCAGACATAATAAAATCAAGGGCTTTACAAATATCACATTACATTGACGTGAGTAGTATTCTCACATAATACTCTTTATCAATGTTGTCATCTTCTTAGTCCTTGTGTTGATAAAGTTTCATTTTCATGTGAGATTTGCTTTCGTAAAAGTTTTCATTCATATTATAATCTGGAATTATAAGAATTATTAATGATACATAAATTTTTAATCAATCATGTTATATTAATATATGTCACATTACAATCAATAGATGCATGACAATCAACAGAAAGACAAGCCTGAGGGGATTACCGAATAAAGAAGCATATTCCTGAAATTGACTCAATTATATATGAGCATATTCCTGAAATTGACTCATGTATAGCTGGGATGAGCATATTCTTGAAATTGACTCAATTATAGAGATGAGCATATTCTTGAAATTGACCTATCTATAGATTGCACCATAATTTCTAAGATATTTATTTTAGGGGAAGGATTTGCTACAAACTAAGTTGCAGCAAATCCTGCAAAATGCATGTGTCAATGCCTGGCAAGGGTAAGTGAGTTAACAAAAGTTTTCTTTAAGTAAAAGTCCTAGACATCTTTCTAAAGTGTTGACATGTGTGTATTTTGCAGGAATTGTTGTAACTTAATTTACAACAAATCCTTCTCCTTTATTTTATAAAAATTGAGTCATTAAGTTTTTATTACTTATTAGTACACATTTGAAATTGCTATAGAATTTTTGTTTATAATTATTTAAAAAAAAAAAAACAGAGTTTTATGGATGGAGAAGCCTTCAGGTCCATCTGACCTATATCTTCACACTCCAAAAACCTAACAATATATTGATGAAAGATAGGACAGTGCTTGCTGTCAAAATTTTAAAGCCTTCATGTCCATCTTACCTATATCTTCACACTCCAAAAACCTAACAATATATTGATGAAAGATAGGACAGTGCTTGCTGCCAAAATTGAGTGACCAACTTGACCAATAAGAAAATTATTAGATCCATCACCAGGCATGGTTTAAAAGCATTCCTATCCGCAAATGTTAAAAAAAATAGTTACAAAAAATTACTTTATCTATTTTACTTACTATTTTAACAACTTATGTTTTAGGGTAAATTGTAAATTGCACTCCTAAAATTTGGTAGTGTTTAGATTTTACACTTGAAAGTTTTAGAATTTAGAATTTACATTCCAAACAGCAACAAAAGAAAAGGCAACAAAATCCAAACCCAGAGATTGTTCCTAAACTTCAAACCCAAAGAGTGTTTGGATATTAAATCTCTGAGCATTCCCATTGGCAATTGTAAATGATATATGTAAAGAAAACTTAGCGTAAAGGCACAAAAAGAGTCCAGTAGCCGAACTTGTAAAATCTTACAATTGCAAATTTTCTTGCAATTGTGCAACAGTGCCATCCTAAATGTAGGAGTTTAGGATGACACTGTAGCACTTTAGTAAAAATTATAATATATTTTAATTGATAAAGTGGAAGAGAGATGGGAGAGAAGAAAGAAAGAGCGTTGTGTTAGAATATATTATATTTTTTTAGTAGGTAATATATATTATTTTAATGAGTAGAATAAGAAAATAAAAGTTGGGATATTGGGTGTATTGTAAAATGATATAATATAATTGATAAAGTAGTTTTTTAGGATGGTAAAATAGGATAGAATGATATTTTCCATTGTGAATGCTTTAAGTGTTTGGATTTTTCTGTCCTTTTATTAATAACAGCAACAAAAAGCAATACCCATACCGCAAACCAAATGATCTAAATCCATTGCTGCGCAACTACCACCATCATAAATCAAACCCAAACCCAAATTGCACTAAAAAAAAAAAAAAAACCAAATCAACTGCAGACACCTAGATCATGAAGGCACCGGTGACAACTTTAAGAATTTTTTTTTTTAAGATGGTCATTAAAAAACTTAAATTATACAAATCTAATAAAATATAATTTCATCTATTGGCAACGACAAAAAACACATGCAAATACATAAGGTTTCTATATTTTGAAATCATTATATAATAGTCTCATTATCAATACTGCAATCTATATTTCTTTCAAATTTTAGTTCAATAAAATATTTCTTGAGCTTTTTGTTTTTGTTTGAAATGACCTAATATATTGTTAAGAGAACCAAGGTTTAATTTTGTTAGGCCTAAAATTATTTACGGTGATCACAATTTTTTTAAGAGTAGAAAAATCATTAAACTTTTAAAATTTATATATAATATTTTTTTCCTAAGTCAGATTGGTCTTGTGACCACCATGCCTTCAACATGGAGCACCACCGATGCTCAAATTGTCACATCTAGATCAACTTCCAATGATGTGGCAAATGGTGGCAAACGGTAGTTGGTTCCTCTAACAGAAAGGGAGAGAAGTGTTTGTGAGAATAGAGAGAAAGAGAATGATATGGGTGATAATGAAATATGAGAATTTTTTTACATGTGTTACAGTGATAATATACTTGTGTCAAATCTCAAGCTTAAAAGCTTGATATTGAGCTCAAACTTAGCTTGATTAATGAATCAAACCAAGCTAAGTCGAGGTCAAGCCTTTATACTTTTTGACACTTTTTGACGAAGTGATCACACTCAAACGTCATTTACAGACTTGATTTGAGCTCAAGCGAGACTTGATCATTTTACATTAATTATTGAACAAAGCCTAATCTTTCATTACTTGACAAAACTTGACTCCTAGAATGAGAACGCTCTTAAGGGCTCAATCAGCTTGGCTAAATTGGCAAGGTGTTTTTTTTTTTGGAGATAATTTGCATGTTTTTTATTCTTGAATTCATTTATGGTATGAGGGGAAAAAATGTATAAGTACTCAATAAAATAAACATGATTTAAATGAAAAAAAATATTGGAAAAATAGTTGTCCTTAATATTACTAAAAGAAATTTTTTTGTTAATGGATGCCATAAATAATATATATATATATATATATATATATATATATATATATATAAATTAAAAAAACATAAACACATTAACATCAAATTCATGCGTGGAACTTAAATTAAAAAAATTATGTTTGTAACCCAATAATTATCAATAATAACAAGTGTATTATTATTTTTTATTATTTTTTATTTTTTATGGAGCGTGAAAGTTCGAGAAAGGCCAACCTGTCGTAGAAGAGCTTGCCTGCCCTTGTCTATATGATGAGCTAGCTTTAATTCGCTTCAATCGAGAACGTCACTGCTTTTTCCAGCTACTCGAGTCTTGTCCTCGATTCACGCTTCGATCGAGTTCACGAAACTCAGCATTCCTTTTAAATGAAGATCCAGACCCAGAGTTTTTGACTTTGTGTGCTGGAAGCCAATTTGAGATTCTGTTTCTCGAATGACACAGCTCACTCATCTGCCTCCTATATTGCAATACCCCAAATGGGATTTTGATTGACACCCTCGAGCACAGCCTCACTCTTGCACTCTCTCGACTCACCTCCCAATTGGTCTTTTTTTCTTTTTTAACTTATCACTACATAACTTTTTCCGTTCACCAATCGTAGCAATGGGAAGAAGATATTTTGTTTTTGTTTGAGTTATGCCTTACTAGTGCTTAGGGACCATTGGAAGGACCACATGAATTCTGATGAGTTCTGTGTTTCCTTTTGTGGTGCGGGTGTGGTCATCAGTTGATAACCTTTCCTCATATGACAACCTAAAATTTGGCGTAATATATGCTTTTGGATGAATTTCCTTTTTACCAATTCACACACACACATATGCTTTTGGCAAAAGCCCAGTTTTTTATTTTATTTTTGTAAACAACTAGTTTCAGATACACGTGGAAGAAACGTGCTAGTCTTTATAAAGATTAACAATTAAGATAAGATTTAGAATTCATTTATAACACAAATTAAAAATATAATCATTTGAGGGTTGAAGTGCTTAGTAATTGCACCATTAAATATTTCATTCATTTGATTATATAATAAAGAACAAAAATTCTAATATGACGCATAATACATCACAAGCTTGAGGAAACTAAAGGCCCGTTTGGATAGAGGAAGTGGAGGGGAGTAGAGTAAAGTTAACTAAAAATAAACTAATTTTGGGCTAAATCTACTATACTTTACTCTGCTTTCCCAATCCAAACGGACCATAAAATCAGTGAAAAATTGTGGTACATCATTTGGAATTATTTAAAGTAAAATTTTCCATTATATAATTGGAGTGAATTAATACCGCAAAAGCTAATCCTAAGGGAGAAAAAATGTAGCAAGAAAACTGAAATGAGATAAAGCAGCAAAAATGAAGTACATTTGTTTGCCGTTGCTATTTTTCATAGTATATAATTCAACTTTGCACTTTGCACTTTGCACTTTGCACATGCCCTTTCAAGAGGCATTAAGATATGCCAGCTGATACTTTTCGAACCAAAATGCTAAAAATGTTATGAGGGGCGCTAGTATCAAGTTTAACGTCATGTGCTGAAACTAAACTTTCGCCATCCTTGTGCTAAGAGCACCACCATTCATTTTTTTCAATTCTATCCTATTTTACCATCTAAAAAGTTACTTTATCAATTATACAATACCATTTTACAATATCCCAACATCAAAACATTCTATTATTTTACCATTCTATTAAAATATTATTTTTTTAATCTTTCTTTATTATTCTTTCCAACATTCATTTTTTTCAAATTTCAGCACTATTCCAACAGTAACTTTTTTTCAATATGCAAGCACTATTCAAACGGACAAATTTTTTTTTTCCAACGGATATATTTTCTTTCCAACAACCTGCCAATTAATTTTCAACCTGCCAATTTTTTTTCAACAACCTGCCATATATCCAATTTTTTTTCAACAACCTGCCATATTTATTTTTCAACAACCTGCCAAATATCAATGTACTTAAACTTATCAACTTTAAAAATCCACATACATATATATTCCATCAAACCTACCAAATATCAATGTAAAATCTTCATACATATTTGTAGATGCATCCTGCCAAGTATCAATGTATTCAACCTACCAACTTTAATGATCCACAAACACACACACACATATAGAACCTGCCAATTTTGCTTCTTCTTTTTTTTTAAAAAGGACCTGCCAAATACACTTGTACTCAACTCAACAACTTTAAAAATCCACATACATATATATAGATGCAATCCACATACATAACTATCAATGTTGTCTTTAGAAGACTCGTATATATATCAAAATACAATAAAACCCCAAATACATAACTCACACACTTAAGTTCCTACAACTCCCCTTGTAATTGCCATAAATGCTCAACAAGGTCTGTTTGGAGTTGAGAATGAATTTCACGGTCTCGAATAGATTGATGGATTTCAATGAACTCTGTAAATTCATTTGTGTGCTCCCGTGATAGTTGTACAGTAGGATTGTCATCAATTTGCTCATAATCTAATTCCACCGCTTCATTTACATCTCGCTCATCCTCAACGATCATGTTATGAAGAATTATGCATGCTTTCATGATGTCTTGGAGCGTTTCACTATAGAAAAATCTTGCAGGTCCACGCACAATTGCGAATCTTGCTTGAAGCACTCCAAATGCACGCTCTACATCCTTCCTATATGCCTCTTGGGCTTTTGCAAATAATTTTTTTTCCTTTCTCGTGGAGATGGAATTGTTTTAACAAATGTTGACCACTTCGGATATATGCCATCAGCAAGATAGTATCCCATCGTATACTCATGGCCATTAATTGAGTAATTAACTGCAGGAGCACGTCCTTGTTCAAGCTCAAAAAATAGAGGAGACCGTTCTAATACATTAATGTCATTATTTGACCCAGGTAACCCAAAAAATGCATGCCATATCCAAAGATCAAATGATGCCACTGCTTCCAAAACAATGGTTGGCTCATGAATGTGACCAGAGTACTGACCTTTCCATGCAGCCGGACAATTTTTTCATTTCCAATGCATGCAATCAATGCTCCCTAACATCCCTGGAAATCCACGTCTTTCCCCATTGGCTAAAATTCTAGCAATGTCTTCGTTGTTTGGGGACCTCAAGTATTCCTTGGAGAAAATATCAACCACCGCTTTAACAAATATTTTCAGACTTTCTATTGCAGTGGATTCTCCAATCCGCACATACTCATCCATAAAATCAGCTGCAACTCCATATGCAAGCATCCTAAGTGCAGCTGTTATCTTTTGAAGAGAAGATAAACCAAGTCTTTGGGCACCATCTCTTTTTTGGATAAAGTAAGGTTCATAAGTTTCTACCTTAGATTGAATACGGAGAAAAAGAGACCGACTCATCCGAAATCTCCTCCGAAATAAATTAGAAGGATATACTGGTGTGCTCAGCAAAGTAGTCGAGATAAAGTCTTTATGGCCTCGCCAAACGATCACGTTCGATATACCGACGACGCTTACGTTGTGCTTTTGAACCCTTAAGAACTCGCCTCATAATCTCATCCTCATCCGAGTCGTCAAAAAGCAATTTTCGAAAAAGAGAGCGACCCATATAGACAACCTTGAAGACAACAATGTTAGGAAATTATCAATATTATTGAACAAGACAATAATTAATTAAGCATGAAACATGCCCATGCATGCTCAATTATTTAGGCACAAGTACCAGAATTAATTAACACTGAAGTTCAACTTGGGATTTCAGGTATCAAATAGTAAATGTAAACCATTCTTTCATTGCAATTCTTTAGGCTATTTTGGGTTTAGTAATTGTCATGAGGTAGTTTTTTATAAAATCATTTACTTATAATAATATATATATATATATATATATATATATATATATATATATATATATATATATATATATATAAACCAGCAAGTGTTTAACAGTAGAGGAATACACTTGGTATCAAACAAGCATGCCTTAGTGTACAACTTAGTATCATGACTAGCAAGCAAATGTCTACTATGAGATAACAACAAAATTAAGGGAAAAGGCAAGGTAAGGTCATCATGATCATACACTACACTACAACAAGCAAATTTCAATTGTCGAAATTAATGAATTGATAGCAATGCCATTAGAATTGATAGCAAAGGAAAATGACATCAAACATAGAAAATACACAAGTGTAGAAAATATGATATCAAACATAGAAACTACATAAGTTCTTCATATAAGCAAAAATGATGTAATTGCATAAGTGGCACAACCTATTGCCAAATGATCAAGTTAGAACAATACATCATCTACATGTTCCAAACCTATGCTTCAAATAAGCCACTTCCAAAATAAGGTTGAAACAAAATATCATCTACATATGCCAAACCCCAACCCTAAAATAATTTACTACCAAAATAAGGTTACGACAAGACATCATCTCCTTGGATCAAACCCAACTATTTACTCTAAATTATGTCTTGCAAGGATCTCATCCTTGAGATTTTCAAAATAAAGTTTTTCTTTTTCATTCATGCCACTTGTCTCCATGGTCATTACTCTTCCCTCCTCCCTAATAGTGTCAAGACGAAGCCTTTCCTTTTCAATATCAGCTCTTTGTGCATCCACTCGAACCCTATCCGCTTTGATGCGAAGAGCCTCTTTGTCCTTCTCATGTGATTCCTTTTCAATATCAACTCTTTCTGCTTCCACTCGAACCCTATCCGCTTTGATGCGAAGGGCCTCTTTCTCTTATTCTTGTGCATCCTAAAAATATTGCAATTTTTTCGCCAAATAATCCTCAAAACTCGTATCACCATCTGTTCTCTTTCGCTTAGCCTTTTCAGCTTTTCTACCAATTGGTCTCTCTAGCACCATTGTGTCATCATTATTACTACCAACTTGATCAATTGAACTTGGAGTTTGAGGGAGCCCTTTTGATTTTTTCTTAAGCGTAGTCCACTTTGGTTGGTTCTTCAACACAGCCCAACAATGTTCAAATGCAAAAGCTACTTTTTTGTTATGTGATGATTTCATATATAGAACCTTTGCATCTTCCAACTAAATTTTAAAAAAAATAATAATAATAATTAGTATCTCAAAACTATTTGAAAATTAATATAGTGACACCATTACAATATAATTTATACCTTCATTTGGTCAGTCGCACCACTTGGATTTCGGGCTTCAATTTTAGCCAACAACCCAGCAAACTTACTTGTCTCCCTATTAATTGTTCCCCATCGACTTGTTACAGAGGAAGCAGAACGTGTGGTTCCGTAAGTATTGTTCTCACAAAAGTATTGCCAAACTTTCTCCCAAAATGTGTCAGCCTTTTGGTCAGTACCTTGCACGGCATCCACGCTAATGTTAAGCCATGCAGAGACAAGGAGGTTGTCCTCATCTACACTGAAGTTGCCACCACGTTTTGATGGATTAGAGGAGACAATTTCAACTTCTGGTACAGACTCTTGGATGGGCATTTCAGAATCTTGAGACCCACTTAAAAATGGTGCCACAAAATCGGATTCCCTTTGTAAGATATTAGCATATCGTGATATGTCTCCGTGATAAGTATCCATCCCTTTTAAATAGGGAATTTAAAACAGTTAGTTTATAGCAACATCCTAAAACAGTTAGTTTATAGCAACATCCTAAAACAGTTAGTGGTGCCACAACTCCTAATCAAAACAATATATGTTGATAGCTCCTAATCAATGTATTTCGACTATATATACTACAATAAGCATAGTCGAAAGTTGGTAGACATATTTATAAAAATAATAGCACACACCTAATTATATTCAGTCTATTAGCAAAAATATAGGTTATGTATATTGAAATTGGCACCTAGTACTGCCTTTTCCAGAGCATTACTTTTCTAGAGCATTATGAGCTACCTTAGTTATTATTCATTAATTGCTTCACTGTTAGCTCCATCAATGCTAATAGTCTAATAGAATCGCATTTGGTTGCATGCAACTTGCTCAAATGTGATAATTGACACTGGGTAGAATGAGTAATTTGTTCAATTACTCAAAAACTTATCAAACAAAAAGCTAAAATTGTATTCCTTGTACATCATGGCATTAAGCAAAAAAAGTGTTAGGTTTCTAAAACATTAATTCCATTTCTTTGTACCCCTTACCCTTTAACCTGCTTTTGGTAAAGCAAATACTCTACCATAAACTCATAAAAGCAAGGTCTTTTTCTCTCCTTTATTTTGTTATTTTATCTATACTTTCCTCCCCAATTGTCTCTCAAAAGGAGAATCCACTGCAGTATCAAAGTCACAGATCTTAATAAATGTGAATCCTATTGCGCATGCTAGAGTAAAAGTTGTACATGTGCAATGGTTTTAAAGTTCTGCTTCTAATGGAAATGGAAAATTGTCCACCAACACAAAAAGTAGTACTTTTGATTTTTATCAAGTTACAATATGACAGGACAAGTAGCTCCAAATAATATAACTAACTTTGCCTGAAAAAAATTGCAGGGAAAACAGAAAAGATACTAAATTTTTTAACTTTCAATATTGAATGTTGTTTTTTCAACTCTCAATCCATTAAGACCAATTGCACATAGTGGAAAACCACCTGATCTCAATCCGGTTTCATTAACCTACGACTGTATTATCTTCATTTCAGCGCACTTTTACTTCAATTGCAAAGAAAGTCACATCCACTCGGACCATTTTACAAGGAAAACTATTTCATTCGCCAAAAGCTTTGACAAAGTTCATCAAATCACTGATGCATTCTCGATCGTTCCTCAGCCCATTGCGCCATAGGCTCAGTCAATCATTGGTTAAGTAAATGAAAAAGGAATTGGATAATAAAGAAAGACCAGAGGAAGTACAAATAAGCAAAATTCCATCCTGCATATTATGATTGACAGCTACAACCACTACATTAACAAAATCTAATTGGAAAAAAAAAACAAAATTAGATAGAGAGTGAAACTTACCGGTAATTGAGGTTGGACCCAAGCCTTTCTGAAGATGCTAAAGACTGGACAGAGAGCAGAAGCTGAATCCCACCTCTGCAAACATCAACAAAAATTCTGTTATCAAAACCAAAACACAAACACAAGTTGAACCCCCTTGTTCTTGCAGAGAGAGAAAAGAAACACAAACACAAAAACTCAAATACATTGATCAAAACCCACCTAGAATATGGCTTTGATCTTGATTTTGATTCAGCACCAAGCTTACAGAGAGAGAGAAAAGAAACACAAACACAAATACAAGCTGATTTTGATTTTGATCTTAACCCAAACCGTGTCAGCCTTGATCTTGATTTTGATTTTGATCTTAACCCAAACCGTGTCAGCCTTGAGATCTCAGTTTGAAGAGAAGAGAGAGTGATAGAGAGAGGGGATGACAAAGAACCAAGTGGCTTGGTGTGTGATGGAAGAGCTCAGCAATGGAGAGGCAAGGCGGCAATGAGAGACAGAGATAAAGAAACAGAGAAAATACCAGAGAGAGGAGGTGACAAAGAACCAAAGACTGATATTTTACAATAAACTATTAATATACAGTTTACCATTGACTAAGCTGCGATTCTATGTTTAGAATCGCACTGTAGCTCATTGTATTTTTTTTTTGCAATTCTTACAAAACCCCATATTCAATGGACCTTTGTTTTGGGCCTCAATGCTATCCTATTTGATAATTTGGCATAGAGAATGGGTTTAGCCCATTCACTGCTGGTGCTCTAACAAGGTAACACTCAATTATTCATATCAACTCATTTTCCTATTCTAATTAATCTCAAGAACCATAATTAGACATAAAATTATAGTAACAGTTAAGTTCATGCTTTCTGTAGAGAGAGAAAATTCCTGATCTATCACAAGCTGACACATTATACTACCAAGTCCACAAAATACAACCAATTACAAAGCGCCACGTACTGCTGCTAGGTTTTGCTATCACTGTTCAGAAACCAATAGAAATTTGCCAAGTGTCATTGAAATAAAGGCATGAAACGCATCAGCATGCGTAAGCGATGACATAAGCAACCCTGCACGTGTAAGCGATGACACAAACAATCTAGCACGTGTACGCGATGACATAATCGGACCAATCAGGCTGTGACATGTGTAACCAATCAGACTCCGCCACGTGTCGCTCACCCACCCCCAAACTCCTATAAATAGAAGCCTTCCTAAGACATTTAAGGGGGACAGAAAAAGATATCGTGAGTTCAGAAATCCAGAAGCTCTGCCGGAATCAAACCCCGAAGCCTCCAGGAACTTCAAAAACTTCAACCTCGAATACAAACAACATTCGAAGCAAAATCATCCAAACTACTTGTCTAGATCTCAAAGGTCACTATAATCAAGCTCAAAAGCCTCTAGAAACCTCAACAAACCACAGATCAGCGAAGCTCTAAGGATTCTAGCCTCTAAAGCCCTGAAGAACTTCCACCACAAACCTTCAGAAAAGAAGAACGTATGAAGAACACGAAGAGCACACGAAGAACACAAAGAACACGAAGAACAAAGAATTTCTAACAAGCTCATAGCCAGAGATTCATTGTAATTCCATTTCAAAGATCTTCGATCCATTCCTCAGCCAAATTGAAGGATATCTTGTGTTCAAATCAAAATTATATTACCACAATTCCAATCAACAAATCTTTCAAGGAAATCGAATCAGAGGATCACTCTTTTGTAATTACAGAGAATTGTACCACATATTCATCAATACAAATTCGCATTTGTGAAACTATTTTACTTGTTTGATTTATTTCGAACTAAGAATTTAGTCGTCTACAAATTCTAGCACACCCAGTGGGACCTCTCTGCCTCTCATCTCTTTCTCCTTCCAAAAAAAAAAAAGAAATTCGATTTTCTACTAGCCTCAATGGCCTCTAACAAGAATGCTAAAAAATCGGTGATTGATGCTTCTGTTGCCGATGGTTATGTCGGCCCAATCACTCACAGTTGATCCAAAGCTCTTGATCAACCGCAACCCCAATCAACCAAAGAAAGCAAGCTTCATGCTATCATCTCTCTGGACTTTCTTTTAGATAGAAAAACTACCGCTAAGGATTCATCTATCTCGAAAGATTTTGAGATCAATAAAGAATCATCCCCAACAAAGACCTTTTCTATCAACTCTTCACCCGTGATGAGAAACTTAAGGAATAAAATTCCTTTGACTCATCCTGTCTCATCATTTTCTCCATCATATCTAGAGGTCATGCCAGTAATGATGACTAACACCTCTACTATGGAAGAAAAGATGGCTGAAATGGAACAAAGGGTCACCCTTCTCACAAAAGCACTTGAAGATAAGGATGTCCAAATTGCAACCCTGATGAACAAACTGGAAGTCCAAGATTCGGGTGAATCAAACCTTGACCTTGAGCACCCTCCTGGCTTTACCTTGAAGGGAGAAAACGCTAGGGGTGATAAGGGAAAAGGAGGTGAAGGCACTTCTCAACACGGACATTCCACCTCAATGGCCTCGATATCTGTCCATCAACTGCAGGACATGATAACGAACACCATACGAGCATAATATGGAGGTTCTTCTACACATTCTCTCATATATTCAAAACCCTATACGAAGCACATTGATAATATGAGAATGCCAAATGGGTATCAACCCCCCAAGTTCTTGCAATTCGATGGCAAGGGAAACCCTAAGCAACACGTTGCTCACTTTGTAGAAACCTGTGAGAACGCAGGGACTCAAGGAGGCCTCTTTGTAAAGCAGTTTGTTCGTTCACTGAAAGGGAATGCCTTTGATTGGTATACGGACTTAGAACTTGAGTCAATTAATAGTTGGGAACAGTTAGAAAGGGAGTTCCTTAATCGGTTTTATAGCACACGCCGCACAGTAAGTATGATGGAGCTTACCAATACTAAGTAGTGGAAAGACGAGCCCGTTGTTGACTATATCAATTGGTGGCGTCTTTGAGTCTAGATTGTAAGGATAGATTGTCTGAAATATCTGCTGTAGAAATGTGCATCCAAGGCATGCATTAGGGACTTCTATACATCCTACAAGTGATAAAGCCCCGAACATTCGAAGAATTGGCAACTCGTGCGCACGACATGGAATTGAGTATCTCTTGCCATGGAAATATGAAACCTCCCGTACCTGAAGAATGGAAAGAAAGGCAGGAAATAAAGAAAAATGACAGGAATACGAAAAGTAATGTCAAAGACTCCATGAATATCAACCCTGCCCCAGTCAAAATTTCAACAGGAAATGTGAAGGCTAATGAGAAGAGGCCTGAGGGAGGCCAACGACGCGAGACGCGTTGCTCATCACTCAAGGAATGGGAACAAAAGGTGTATCCTTTCCTTGACGTTGATATGCCCGAAATGCTAGAATAACTGCTCAACTTTAAATTAATTGAATTGTCAGAATGCAAATGACCGAAAGAGGTAGGAAAAGTTGATGACCCAAACTATTGTAAGTATCATCACATCATAAGCCATCCAATCCAAAAATGCTTTGTTCTTAAAGAACTCATCATGAAGCTAGCCAAGGAAAGGAAAATCGACTTAGATGTTAGTGATGTTGCGCAGTCAAACCTTGCAACATTTGCTTGCGGGTCACCTAATTGCATGTCTCCAACTACTAAGCAGGGGCCAAATACCACGTTCATCCGATTTGGTTCTTTGGAACCTATTCAAGTTTAGCTCTCACAAAAAGCATCTGATTATAATTCAAATGATGATAAAAAGTCAACAGTGGATGAGGAAGAGGGTTGGACGTTGGTTACTCGCAAGAGATGGAAGAAGAGACAAGTATTCCCTCTTCATTTGGTCACTCAAGAGTCCAGAAGAGCACAAAACCAAATTTAGCCTCAGTCAAGAAGAAAGAATGATAAAAGGAAAGAAAGACTAAGAATGAAAATGTATGATGATTCGGCACAAACCCAAAAATTTCGAAGTCTCGTCACATTGGAAGAATTCTTCCCCATAAAATTCTTTCAAAACAAGTCAGCGGAGGCTGTTCACACGATCTCTCGTTGCAAAGTTGATGACAAAAAAAAAGGTGTTGACCATGGTAGTTCAAATGAGACTTTGTCATCTTTAGAACAACTCAAATCTCAGGTTGATAAAGTTGAACCCTCGCAATCCTCCACCTCACCAAAAGAAGGGATCACCCAAGCTCTTGAAAAGCCAAAGATTTACACTCCGTGTACCAATACACTTTAACAAACACAGGAATGTTGCGCGTGCTCTCCAGACTTAACTTTCATTGACGAGGATCTATTGTTAGGCTCTAAGCCTCACAATCATCCACTTTATGTCTTTGGTTATGCTCGTGAACAAAAGATTGATCGCATTCTCATTGATGGAGGTTCAGCTATTAATATACTACCGAAAATGACAATGAGACGACTTGGTCTTGCTATGGAGGAATTATCACACAGTCGCTTGGTCATACAAGGTTTTAACCACGGAGGACAACGCGCCATTGGCATGATACACTTGGAGTTAATCATTGGAGAATTGACAAGCAATGTTTTGTTCCATGTCATTGATGCCAAGACAACCTACAACATGTTGTTAGGACGTCCATGGATCCATGGGAACGGAATAGTGTCGTCAACTTTGCACCAATGTTTCAAGTATCTTCAAAGTGGAATAAAGAAAGTCGATGCAGACTTGAAGCCTTTTTCTGAGACTGAAGCTCACTTTGCTGACTCGAAGTTTTATGTAGAAGATGACATTCCTAATGAAGTTCTCTCAGTTGAAATCCCGTCCATGAAAAGCAAGCAGGGTGAAAAGAAGCATGTTAAATTCATCACTAGAAAGGAAATTCCTTCCCTAAAGGAAGATCCAGGATATGGGAATAACCAGTCTAGTGAATCTACTAGTAATTCAGAGAGAGTGGAAAGTTCAACGCCTTCCAATAACCCTCCATTCCTTCGTTATGTACCATTATCACACCGCAAGAACGGACAATCACCATTCGCGGAATGCCTTCAATCTACAATGGACATGCGAAGACCTCCTACAAAGCTCATGATGAAGGATGTAGCCATATTGAAAGAAAATCATGTTATGCCTTTAACTTCATCCACAAATCCTTTGCCCTCGAAGCCATTAAATGGATTCGTGAGGTCTTCACAAAGTCTGACAGAGCATGGTATTCTACCAAGTAAGCGGATGAAAGAATGGTTTGACCCAAAGGCATATAGGCTATTAGCTAAAGCAGGCTATGATTTCTCAAAACAAGGCGGCCTAGGGAAACTAATTCTAGAAGCCACCAGAGAAAAGATGCACAGCCTTAGTAAAACGCAAGGGAAAATGCGGCTTGAAGGGCATGAAATTCCTATCCCAAAGACCGAAATAGGTTATACTCTAGAACCACCGGCTCAAATATGGATCAATAAAAGAAGCAATGCTTCAAGTTCCCAATACATAACAGTAAAGGTCGACGAAAGTTTGAATCAAAGAAAAGATCACTCTTCATCACGCATCTCAGTATTCGATCGTATTAAGGCTTCATCATCACGAATTACAGTGTTCGATAGGTTAAATACGGCTTGTTTAACACAAAGTCGGGACACTTTTGCGTGTGGATCAGTCTTTAATCGATTGGGGGCAACGAAAAACCCCATTAATAGTTGCTCTCAAAACTCAATAAACTTTGAGGTTCAAAAGGAGGAGAAAGCTAATGATGAGATCCGCAGTGGTATTCCTTCACGCATGAAACATAACTTTATCTTAGTTTTCAGCATTGAAGGAGCTCTCAAAGTCAAAAGGCAAACGATTGTACACACAAGTCAGTCACTCGTCCACAATGAGCAAATTGAAGAGGTATCATCCTCGTTTCATATTACAGTAGAAGAAGATACACTGTCAGATGTTGAAGCCACCAAGGATGAGGTCGATGAAGCTCCCTTAGCCTTGGAAGATGGAGTACAGGCTATAGTTGATGAACTTAAAGAGATCAATTTAGGAACTACTAAAGAACCCCGACCAACTTTCATCAGTGCCCTTCTCACTCCTGAAGAAGAAGAAGGATACCTCCAGCTCCTGGTAGAATATAAAGATGTGTTTGCTAGGAATTACAAAGAAATGTCTGGGCTCAATCCAAGTATTTCTTTACACCATTTGGCAGTAAAGAAGGGCATGCGCCCAGTAAAACAAGCTTAAAGACACTTTCGGCCGGAGCTTATCCCTCAAATAGAAACTGAGGTCAATAAGCTAATTGAGGCAGGCTTCATTTGTGAAGTATAGTATCTGGAATGGATCGCTAACATCGTCCCTGTCAAAAAGAAGAATGGACAAATCCGGGTGTGCGTTGACTTCCGTGATCTGAACAATGCATGTCCCAAGGATGATTTTCCGTTACCTATCACTGAGATCATGGTTGACGCCACTACTGGTCATGAAGCCTTATCTTTCATGGATGGTTCTTTTGGTTATAACCAAATTCGAATGAATCCTAAAGATGAAGAGTTCACAGCTTTTCGTACCCCTAAAGGCATTTACTGTTACAAAGTAATGCCTTTTGGATTAAAGAACACTGGTGCTACTTATCAACGAGCCATGCAAAAGATCTTTGATAATGTTCTTCATAAGTACGTGGAGTGTTATGTCGATGATCTGGTGGTTAAAACAAAAAGGAGGGAAGACCATTTGGTAGATTTGCGATCCGTGTTCAACCGCTTAAGAAAGTATCAGCTTAAAATGAACCTTCACAAATGTGCTTTCGACGTAACATCTGGAAAATTTCTTGGTTACATTGTGAGGCACCGCGGTATTGAAATTGACCAGTCCAAAATTGAAGCTATCCAGAAAATGCCAGAGCCCAAGAACCTGCGAGAACTTAGAGGCTTGCAAGGAAAACTAGCTTACATATGACGATTTATTTCAAACTTGGCAGGTCGATGTCAACCTTTCAATAGATTGATGAAGAAGGATGCACACTTTGAATGGGATGAGGCTTGTAGCAATGCTTTTGCGTGCATCAAAAGATACTTGCTTAATCCTCCAGTTTTAGGTGCTCCTATACCTAGAAAGCCTTTGGTGCTGTACATCGCGGCACAAGAAAGGTCTCTAGGTGCTTTTATGGCACAAGAAAATAAAGAGGGGAAAGAAAGAGCCCTTTATTATCTAAGTCAAACTCTCAATGGAGCTGAATTAAATTATTCTCCTATTGAAAAGATGTGTCTCGCTCTTATCTTTGCCACAGACAAACTGGAGCACTACATGCAAGCACATACGGTCTGTTTGATAGCAAAGGTAGACCCGATTAAATATGTCCTCTCCAGGCCAGTGGTTTCGGGTCGCATAGCTCGATGGGTAGTCTTGTTGCAACAATATGACCTTGCATATGTTCCGCAAAAAGCTATCAAAGGACAAGTATTGACAGATTTCTTAGCTGATCACCCAGTTCCATCTGATTGGGAGTTCTCTAATGATTTCCCGGACGAAGACGTGTTTTACATTGAAGTAATGCCACCATGGATGATGTTTTTTGATGGGGCTGCACGTCAAGAAGGAGCGAGGGCAGGTGTAGTATTTGTTTCTCCACAACGACAAATACTTCTATACTCGTTCTCATTAAGCGAACTTTGCTCTAATAATGTAGCCGAATATCAAGCATTGATCATTGGTCTACAAATGGCCATCGAGATCGACATATCGCAACTCGAGATCTTTGGGGATTCCAAATTAATTATCAACCAAATCTTGGAGCAGTATGATGTCAAGAAAGAAGACCTTGTCCCTTATTGCAAATATGCGAAGAAGTTGCTCGCAAATTTTGAGGCAATTACATTGGAGCATATACCAAGGAAGGAGAATAGACAGGCTGATGCTTTAGCTAATTTGGCTACCGCCTTAGCATTATTCCAAGAAGAGATAGCCAAAGTTGCTATTTCCCAAAGGTGGGTGGTGCCTTTCGTGGTTGAAGAAGAAGAAGAAGAAGAGCAAGCCAACGTCATTTCCGTATCCCTTGTCGAAAAGGAAGATTGGCGACAAACGATCATTGAGTACCTTCAACATGGAAGACTCCCGGATGATGTATGCCACAAGACCGAAGTTCGGCGAAGGGCTGCTCAATTCATTTACTATAAAGAAACTCTCTTCCGCTGTTCATTTAATGGTTTATTTCTCCATGGCTTAGGAGAGGAAGAGGCTAAACAAGCCTTAAAGGAGGCTCATTCTGGAATATGCGGTGCACACCAATCAGGTCCTGAGTTACACTACAGGATCAAGCGAATGGGCTACTATTGGCCTACGATGGTGCAAGATTCCATGGAGTATGCTAAGAAGTGCGAAGCTTGTCAATATCATGCAAACTTCATCCATCAGCCACCAGAACCTCTACACCCAACTGTAGCTTCTTGGCCTTTTGATGCATGGGGGCTTGACGCAATAGGACCATTACCAAAATCATCCGGTGGCCATTTGTACAACTTGGCTACAACTGATTACTTCTCAAAATAGGCAGAAGCTATGCCTCTTAGGGATGTGAAGAAAGAAACGGTGGTCAATTTTATCCGAACTCACTTGATCTATCGGTATGGTGTCCCTCGGTATATCATAACCGATAATGGGAAACCATTTCAGAATAGGTTGATGACGAAGCTGTGCGAGAAATTTGCATTTAAACAGTACAATTCTTCTATGTACAATGCCCCAGCGAATGGATTAGCCGAAGCCTTTAACAAAACTCTTGGCAGTTTGTTAAAGAAAGTGGTATCCAAAACTAAGCAAGACTGGCATGAAAAAATTGGAGAAGCATTATGGGCATATCAAACAACATTTCAAACGCCTACTCAAGCGACCCCATATTCTCTCGTTTATGGAGTAGAAGCCATCACTAAAGATCGCCATTCAAGAAGGGTTAACTAAAGAGGAAAATGCCAAGCTTAGGTTACAAGAGCTAGAGGCACTGGATGAGAAAAGGCTCGAGGCCCAACAACACCTTGAGTGCTATCAAGCTCGTTTGTCAAGCGCATTCAATAAAAGAGTTAAACCATGATCATTCCAAGTTGGTGACTTAGTCCTCGCCGTTCGAAGACCTATCATCACGACTCATCGTACAAGCCATAAGTTCACCTCAAAATGGGATGGACCTTATGTTGTGCAAGAAGTCTACACTAATGGAGCTTACAAGTTGATTGATCAGGAGGGTGTAAGGATCGGCCCTATCAATGGGAAGTTCCTCAAACGCTTCTATGCTTGGAAATCGAGAACTGCTCCTCAGCAAGAGTTTAAACTGCCTACTGCAGCACTACAAAGGTACATGATGTCTTCCCATTACCTTTGAAAGTGTACAAATGAGGAGAAATTAATCCCACTCTATGTCACCATTTGCGAGTGTAGCGTAGTGGCTGGATGCCCATGTCGCCCTTGAGGCCAAGGTCTCAAGTTCGATTAGAGGTGATACCCACTATTGTGCAATTGGTACCCATGAAATGTCGTGGGGTGTAGGGCAAGGATTACATACGTGAGCCCTCCCTTTTTTGTAAAAAGAAACCAAAAAAAAAAATCATAAAAAAAAATTAACAAAAAAATATATATATTGAACTACGTAATGACTTGATCCCTCTCGAGGGTACGTAGGCAACTTAGTATCTTTTGCTAAGTTCAATCACTCACTAAAAAAAAAAAAAGAGTTTTATTATTAAAACATGAAAAGAAAGAAGCAGAGAATAAGTCTTCTTTATTGATTGACAAAAGGAAAATAGTACAGGGGAAAGCATGATGACACGTATGAAGGGAATTAAAATACAAAAGATTACGACATCCATTTCAAGTCTTTCAAACTAGAATGACTATCTTCCAGCAAGGCTCGTATCTTCTCTAAAGCCTTCATATCCTGGTCTTCAAGAACGGGAGCGGATTTGACTTCTTCAAGTTGTTCTTCTAAAGCTTGCACAACGTCGTCTTGTTTAACTTGATGAGTTTCGATTTGAGACAATGATTGTTCTAATTGGCCAAGCTCGGTTTGCAAGTTAGCCATCCTCAAAGTAACAGTATCAAGCTCGGTCTTCAAAGATGCCTTCTCATGCAATGCTTGAGCAAGGAGGAATTCAACTTCAGCCTCACGTCGAATTAAGATAACAGGACTTGGTCGTGCATTCAGAGATTCTTTCATCTTCAAATAGTCTGCAACACCTTTGCAATATTTGTCAACATTTTCGCGCAAGAATTGAGGGTCCACTCCAAGACTTTCAACCTCACTATAAATTTCATGTACTTCAGCTTGTGGGAGGATATTGTCTATAGAAAGATTCGAAAGCCTGTTTAAAAGAACATCTCCCAGCATAGAAGCCCTTTTCCTACACACGGAAGAAATATGCACCTTGGCCTAAAATATAGAAACTTCTGGAGGGTTGATTGGTTGCAAGGATGAGAGAGGTGTCATTTCTGTCTCAATCGAAAATTTGGACAACATGCCAGCATCAGCAAACTTACGCCTCTTGAGATCCGAACTCTTCGTAGATGGCTTTGAGGTTAAAGACTGACTATGTGTAAGAAGATGTGCATGATCAGTAGAAGTCTCCACATCAACACCTTTCATTGGACTCTTCAAATGTTTCCAACTGGGGTCGAAGTCGTCACACACCTCCTTTTCAAAAATTTCAATGGCATCCCTAATTGGTACAGCAAGCGAACCTTTGATGCTTTGACTTTGTGCAAACTCTAACAAGGGTTGTGGAATGTATGAGTCTTGTAGATCCCTCTTTCCCTTCTGAGGTTTGTTGGACGTCAGTGATTTAATAGAGGAGGAGGCAATTTCAACTAGAAAATTTGTTCCTTTAGTAAAATCAATTTTACATACTCCTTCCCACCATTGTTTGTAGCTATGTTTGACCCAGCTTCCAAAGTCTGACGCAAAAGCCGAAATGAGTACCTTGGAATCTGTGTTGTGGCAAGTGAAAGATTGGTAGAATTAGTATAAATCTTTTAAAGAGCCTGTATGAATTTCTTCCTTTAAGTCACTTGGAATGTCTTGATGAAATCCAAAGCGCCGATTGAATCTGTGGGGGCTATATGCTTCTACAATGTGTTGATCTTCACATCAAAGTGACAAGTACCCCGAGCGAAGGCTCATAAAGTAGTCGAACCTCTGAATGGATAAATGATCATTATCGACGAATGTCTGGTCATAGCTTTTATTGAAAGCAGTCTCGTGCCAAAAGAAGTTAGTGGCAATTCGTATATGCTTTCGTGGGGACAATTCACTAAACAGAGAGGCATAACCTACACCGGAGTATTTAGTCATCAAAGGATTGGATAGTTTGGCATGGGTGATGCAGTTGCTTCTGAAAAAATGACCTACCCAGGCGTAAACATAATGAATAGCAAAACTAGCTCCAGACTTGCTCAGAGTAGGAGAGGAGGAAATGGTGCTAAGCCCACGATAAATGCTAGCCAATACTGGGGGAGCAAGGCCAAATGAACGACCATTGGCCATGGAACTAGCAATCTTGAAAGTGCCGGGGCGGATGCTATTCGGATCCTTGCTAGGAAAGACAAATATGCACAGCCAACAGGAAAGAAGTGCCGATAAGTAAGTCTCCTCCTTTAAGTCACCCTCAATTTGAAGATCTACAAAGACCCCGTGTTCTTTATCAGACCATGGTCCATGCTCGTTTATCTCGCCAAAGGGATTCTGACTACACTTGGGAATGGTTGCCCGTCTCGCTGGTTTTTTGGGAGCTGGGTACTTGCTGTTTCCTCTGTACCAAAAAGTAATCCAGTCACGAACACTCACTTTCCCTTGCCTCTTCATTCAGTTTTGAAGGTGATGATACGCCATGAAAAGGTAGTGACAGTTGTGCGGTAGATAGGGTCGTCCTTGGTCATTGGTTCCATCTAGCTCTTACGCATTGGGTACCACTTCATCATAAAATGCACCTGTGCAAGGAAGTCCGCCAAGAATGGAAAGATCCCATGGTGTGATAGAAATTTCCCCAACTGAGGTATGGAGGGTATTGGTAGACGGACTCCAACACTCACACAACACCTTCATGAGATTCTCATCATAATCATATGTGAATAGGGAGGCAAAGACAACATTGTAAAGGTGGACTGCATCAAGGAGGTGTTTACACCAACCAAACACATCTTCTAGCCAATCCAATAAAGGGAGAAATAGGAAAACCCTCCATTCGTGCTAAAGGAAGAATCCCAATTGGCACGTTTTGCAATTATCTCTCGTCCCAAAGTGTTGCACGGCTTTGATTTGGCAACATTTTTGTGATGCGAAGCAAGAAGGGTAATTTTAGAGCCGCCATCAGAGGGAACAACCTGTGACCATTTCGACAAATTGAGAAAATAAGAGTTATGTCCCCATCTCTCTGAAAATCTTCCAATTATGGGCGGACGAACAATCAAAGTTGTAGCTTTTGCATCCTTGTCATCTTTCTCCTTACAAATGAACAAGGCTGGTTCTTGACCAATCTTCGAATCCTTGAAAAAAAGCGTTATGATACCTAAAAAAAAAAAAAAAGATTAGTAGAGAAAAAAAAAATTATTAATTAAAAAAAAAGAGTGAAAAAATAATAATAATAATAAAATAAAATAATAAAAATAAATAATAAAAATAAATAATAATAACAATTAAATAATTAATAAGTAAATAAATAAAAAGAAGTAAAAAGACAGTTTCTCTACACTTATATTACGTTACCCACTGAAAGCATATTGTACAAAACTTAGTGCATGCCCTGGGTGGCTTTATATAGGAGCCTTGAGAAACTATCAGAGAGCTGTGGAAAGGTAAAGTACCGTACTCTCAAAGAATACTGTGCTAACTGCCCCCAGAAGATCATGTTGTCAGAAAAAAATTTATTGCATTAGACTTGCGATGGAGTTCTAGTCTGCATACTGTGCTAACATTTTTTTGTATCTACACCTACCATTAAAATCACTTTTGTTTATATACCAACAACTACCCACCACATTAGCAGTTTATAAAATTATTTGTATCTCTAGCATTATTTACTTTTCAAACTGACTGTGTTACCAACCTTGAAACCTCGAGATGTCAAACACTGTCAGAAAAAGAAGACTAAGAGGGCAACCAGTCCAACAATGTCCGCCGTCTCCTCTTCTGAATTTCTAAATCCTCTGACAAGATGTCACAAAAATCAACCCACAAAAAAATCTTCTAAGGATTTCGAACAAACTAGAAGATAGCAACAAGTTCAACAATGCTTTCTGGCTTCTCTTCCAAATTTCTAAATCCTCTGACAAGATGACACAAAAATCAACCCACAGGAGTCTTCTACAGCCTTCGATCCACCAAACCTGAAAATTCTAGGCCTAGATGCCCAGCCACGCGTTGCCACACACGGCCACAAATTCTCAACGACCTGCGGGTTTCTCATTCAAATCTGCGCAAATCTGAGAACAATTTTACAAAACTGATGCCACCATTAGAGCTATCGGCCTTCGATCTACAAAACCTGAAATTTTTAGGTCCAAAAGATCAACCACGCGCCGCCACAAACTCGCGATGACCAATGGTTTAGTCCCTCAAAACTGTGCAAATCTATGCACAATTTCACAAAACCGACCATACAGGGGTCTTCTACGGCCTTATAACTACAAAACTTGAAAATTTTAGGCCCAAAATCATATTCATGCGCCGCCACGCGCCTCTAGAAGCTCCGACGAACGCTTCCTCAACTGACATGCGCTTACATGCGCCTCCATCAATTGTCACACGCGCCGGCTCTTCTCCCCCACGCGCGTGCACGCGTCACACACGCCAATTACAGGCGTATGACGTCACTGATGATGTCATCCTCCATGAACCGGTTTGACCCAGACCGACCTAGAAATTTGACCCGGATCTGGACCGCCTGAAAAAAAAAAAATGCTTTGACTAGTTGGAACTTTGACTTTGACCAAAAAGTCAAAAATTTCAAAACGACCTGTCCCACTCAGTTTTTCGCGTACTTTCCAATTTTGGGATCTGTTTCTTCAACCGAGACTTGAAAATTGTGCAATAGTCCAATTTCTAAAAAGTTGACTTTCACACAAATCTTGACCAAAAGTCAAAATTTTTGAGATGGACCTGTCTTGCTCGATTTTTCGCGTACGTTCCAATTTTGGGGTCTATTTATTCATTTGAGAATCCAAAATTTCTCAAATAGTGTGATTCTACAACTGTTGGCTTTGATGTAAACTTTGACCAAAAATCAAGATGTTCGAGCAAAGCTTGTTCTATTAGGTTTTCACAAAAATTATGATTTTGAAATCTGCATATTTGTGTTGGACTTAGAAACCACCAATCTGACCCACTTCTCCGAAGTACTAGCGGTGTCCAAAATTTAAGCTCTCAAGATCATAATTTAAGATCTATCCATTTGGTCTAGATTCCCTCAAGATTATCCTCTAGACTTGATCAAGGCTCCCCTTTCAAAGAACAGATGAACTCTCACAAGTATGTCTCAAAATTAAAATTACATTGGGTCACTACTTTAGCCTACCATTTCCGTCGGTGCCTACCAGTCTCCAACCTACCATTCCCATTCGGTGCCTACCGTTCTCGTCCACCATTCTCACCAAAAAGTCTCGTCCGCCATTCTCAACTACCCAACTACCGTTCTTCATCTCTCCGCTATAAATAGAATGGTCGGATTCATCGAAAACTCATCAAGAAAAACACACTGAATCATGAAATGAAGATTTGCTTCTTTCAAAATTTTCAATTCCTCCTTCTCACAGCCAGTTCTCACTATAGCCTTGTCATTCTCAACACCTAGCAACCAAAATCGCTTCATAATCAGTTTGAAATCAACCCATTTGTGGTTCAGTAGAAACCCTTCTCACAACATCATCTCTGTTTTAGGATTCAAAAAAATTTTGTTTCCTTACTTAATGACCACATTTGTTCATAAAGTTACTCGTAACAAGGTCTGCATTGTCGTTCCATGCTTCCTTGGACTTGTTGGCCAGGAAATCTAAGTCCAGCAGAGACACCTATTCCTAAGATTAGGGCTTCCGTAGTCTCTCTCCAACTGTTTGGTCTCCCATCAGAAGTAGTGGTTCGGAACAAAGAGCAACTTGGCTGGTTTCTAAAACTAGGATCACAAGTTAGCTCCACCTTTCATTTTGTTGTGGTTTCCCAACAAGTTGCATTAGGTGAAGGTGGTAAAAAGTGTTGGGGTATCCTACAAATTGTCTCCCATCCAACACTTACGATGACCTCCAAGGTACCAGCTCATCAGAAATCAGCCTTTGGTGTCGGTAAATGGTCGCCAAAGCCTCATTCCATGTTTCCACCAGCGTGGAGCCCAAAGGTCATCGTTGTTGGTACCTCAAAACACACTTTCTGGAATTACTCCAACTTAAGATCAGCTTGAAGAATTTCAGAAAATATACTTCTGAAATTACTTCAACTTAATGTCCGTCAGCATGGTCCAGTTACACTGGCGCATTCAACGACTTGCTGTCGGACCTCATTCAGCATGCAGTCAATCCCACATCCCAAGGTGTACTTCCCAGAGACATCTACGCCAGAGAGTCCTCAACATGCAGGGCCAGCGCCATGATGTCATATGTTTCACTTATTCACTTCATTTTCATTTCTATCTTCTTCACCACCAACATCAGCACACCCAGAATCCCTTCTGAAATTACCTCAACTTAACATGAGTGATGCAATAACACATGCGCATTCAACCGCACTCCCACATGTTCTCTCCGTGATCCGAAGTATACCCTTCAGATATAACTTCACCAGAAGTTCTTAAAAATAGAAGGCTAGCTCCAGAGCTCTGCATGCTGTACCCAGCCAACATTCTCACCTCTTCTCCATCTTCTACACCCTGTGATCGCCACCAACGATCCAAAATACTCTTCTGAAATTACCCCAGCTTAACCTCTACCGAAATGTTTCAATCTTGCAAGTACATCCAACTTTTTGCAAATAACTTTCAGCCTCACCAACCCACTCCAAGTACCATTGAACACTCTTTTGAAATTACTTCAACTTAACCTCTGCTGAGAAAACTTGGTCACGCGAGTACATTCAAATACTCGCAGACCCCTTCTCGGTCTCATCAAAGCCTTTCATATGGGTGGGTCTACTCTTCTGAAATTACTTCATCCTGTTAAAAGCTCCACCACCTTCAGCTATTTCACTAGAAGAGTCAAGTATAAAAATCCATTTTTTTAAAGACTCATTCACTCATCACACTCCAAAACTGTGTGTATGAACGAGTCTCGAAGGGGAATTTGTAGAGAGGAAAAATTCCCGACCTATCACAAGCTGACACATCATACTACCAAGTCCATAAAATACAACAAATTACAAAGTGCCACGTACTGCTGCTAGGTTTTGCTATCACTATTCAGAAACCAATAGAAATTTGCCAAGTGTCATTGAAATAAAGGCATGAAACGCATCAGCATGCGTAAGCGATGACACAAGCAGCCCTGCACGTGTAAGTGATGACACAAGCAATCCAGCACGTGTAAGCGATGACATAAGCGGACCAATCAGGCTGTGACATGTGTCACCAATCAGACTCCGCCACCTGTCGCTCACCCACCCCCAAACTCTTATAAATAGAAGCCTTCCTAAGACATTTAGGGGGGACAGAAAAAGATATCGTGAGTTCAGAAATCCAGAAGCTCTGCCGGAATCAAACCCCGAAGCCTTCAGGAACTTCAAAAACTTCAACCTCAAATACAAACAACATTTGAAGCAAAATTATCCAAACTACTTGTCTAGATCTCAAAGGTCACTAGAATCAAGCTCAAAAGCCTCTAGAAACCTCAACAAATCACAGATCAGCGAAGCTCTAAGGATTCTAGCCTCTAAAGCCCTAAAGAACTTCCACCACAAACCTTCAGAAAAGAAGAACGCACAAAGAACACGAAGAGCACACGAAGAACACAAAGAACACGAAGAACACGAAGAACAAAGAATTTCTAACAAGCTCATAGCCATAGATTCATTGTAATTATGTTTCAAAGATCTTCAATCAATTTCTCAGCCAAATTGAAGGATATCTTGTGTTCGAATCAAAATTATATTACCACAATTCCAATCAACAAATCTTTCAAGAAAATTGAATCAGAGGATCACTCTTTTGTAATTACAGAGAATTGTACCACATATTCATCAATACAAATTCGCATTTGTGAAACTATTTTACTTATTTGATTTATTTCGAACTAAGAATTTAGTCGTCTACACTTTCAACAATGTCTTAATCACTTAAAGATGCATCTTTTGGTAATATATAAATAACAATTGGTGGTATCTCAAAAGTTCCATAACAACTTTCCAAAGTTAAATAACGATAAACTAATCACTCCAAGACTACAATCTTAGCAATATCAAGAAGTTAAAAGGAAATCTAACTATCATTCAAAGATTGATAAGGAAAATTATATTATGGAGGTGCATCAAGCTCATATACGCTCAAGAAGATTAACAATTTGTCACTCCATTCAAGAACAAGTATGTGGTTCCTTTCAATGACTCCTTTCCTCTGCAGTGAATTCATCTTCTCTGAGATTAGTTTAAGAAACAAGCCCAAGAATTGTTGCAAACTTCAGCATGCCCTTCTGAACTTATGGAGACAAAAGCAATCTTTAACATAATGCCAACCTTGCCAGCTACAAAAGTCCAGGCAAGCCAAAGAGCTTCAGCAAAGCTACTCTCACTGATCGCATAGAATGCCAATTTTCCAAATCTTGTAAGGAATATAGTTGCAAGGAGAAGTGCAAGCAATTTTGCATAAGGGTATACAGATATAATACACATCTATCATGTATGCAACTCTTTAATTTTCTTCCAGGAAATCTCTTCTTCGATAATCTTTGTACGCATCGAAAGTCTTTTCATTTGGGGAATATGGTCCAAATGCTCGTAACACAAAAATTGAATCAATATTGTGAACACCACATGGTACAAGGCAAAGGTTCTACTATCAGCATTACCAAAATGAGAAATTGAATTATTATCTTCAAATGGAAAGACCTTAATGGTGCCATTGAAAAGAAAACCAAATTAAAATTTTGTATAAGACTCAACCATAAAAAATCAAAAGGAATGTCCAACACTTTATTATTATTATTATTATTATTATTATTATTATTATTATTATTATTATTAATTTTTTTTTGATAAGTGAAAATAAGGTAGAATATAAATTTATCATTAGGCTAAGACGTAATCGGGTTTTTGTGTATGTAGAGTTTGAATCCAAAATCTCTTCGAGCAACCACATCAGTCCATGCAAATTTTTTGTCTATTTTGCAAGAAAAACCTACTCTTTCTATTTTACACACCCATTTTTACAAAACACTCACATCAGTTTGTCTATTCTACCATCTGTTTTATTTAAATAATCATATTTTTTTAATTTTTTATTATAACCAACAAAAAAATCCCCACATGGTCCCACCCACCTTTTTTCTTTCTTTTTCTCACGCCAACCATCTTTCTTTTTCTCTGAACTATCTCAGGTCTCTTTTTCTCCTTTTCCTTCTTCCTTCCACTCTTTATTCTTTCTTCTTTATTCTTTAGCTTGAGATTTTTTCTTTGAACAAGCTTTTCGGAATGACGCCGGTAACTCCAAGATTTCTCA